>NC_142694.1:17339186-17643271 GCF_029641045.1 Salvia hispanica
GATGATACAAAAATCGTTTTTTATCATTAAAAAGTAAGTTTATCATAATTTTTTATACCTCGATTTATGTTCATTAAAAAATAAGTTTTTGCATCTCGATTTTTTATAATCTAAATGTATGTCATATCATAATATAAATGCAGTGACGTTGCTGTATTATGATATGGCACAAACTTAGATTTTTTAACATAGGTTTTTGATGATACAAAAATCGTTTTTTATCATTAAAAAAGTAAGTTTATCATAATTTTTTATATCTCGATTTATGTTCATTAAAAAATAAGTTTTTGCATCTCGATTTTTTATAATCTAAAGGTATGTCATATCATAATATAAATGTAGTGACGTTGCTCTATTATGATATGGCACAAACTTAGATTTTTTAACATAGGTTTTTGATGATACAAAAATCGTTTTTTATCATTATAAAATAAGTTTATCATATTTTTTATATCTCGATTTTTGTTCATTAAAAAATAAGTTTTTGCATCTCGATTTTTTATAATCTAAATGTATGTCATATCATAATATAAATGTAGTGACGTTGCTCTATTATGATATGGCACACACTTAGATTTTTTAACATAGGTTTTTCATGCGTTCATTAAGTATAGCGGTAAACTGATAATGTTGTAAATAAGATCTATACTATGCACTTATACATTTATATAGACTATACTAAGTTTAGTATATACAATAATTATGAATTTATATTTTACATTTAACTAGTTGACAATTTCCTATCCAGAAATTCACATTAAATTGTACTAGTACTTACTCCGTCTTTCAATAAATATCTCAATTTTGACTTGTGGGGATTTTAAAAAATTGTTTGTCTCTATAAAAGAAAGTGTGGAAAAAAATTAAAGGAAGGTTGGTCCTATTTTTATATATTGATTTTATAGTAAAATGCGAGTTGAATGAGTTATTGGAATGTGAGGCCACTTAAAAATAAAAAAGTGAAATGAAATATTTATTGGTGAACAGACGATAAAGCAAATATGTGACATTTAATGACGTACGGTGTGAGTAATAATTAAATATCTACCTAAATGCCAAACTTTTTATTAGTAATACTATTTGTACGATGAACAATGTTATTCTTAATTAGCACATGCATTAAAAGATGATCTAAGCCATCTAGGTCGAAAAACTGGAACTGATTCATGTATTTGACTTATGAATACGACATTTTGGTTTCTTTAATTATATGGAGTACTTTTTATTAAAAAAATCAGAACCAATATATTTTTTAAATTATAAAGTGAACTATAAATTTATTTTTTCTAAAGAATGTTGTTTGCATTTTTTCAGTACCTCATAAAAATAAATATCATCAAAATTTCGGGACAAAGACTTAATTTTATTTGAGATATTATTTTAGGACTTTTTACCCTTTTCTTCATTTTTTTCTTTAAAGGCTAATTTAATCATTTTTTGCCTTCATTTTTTATAATAATTTCAATTGACTCTCTCTCCTCCTTCTCTAATTATTAAATATATATATATAGGGATGCATTCATATACTTTTCCCATCTTTTGTTCTTTTTTCTTCTCAATCTCGGCCCTTCAATTTCAAAATCTGATGGCTCCAAATCATGCCACATGTATTTAAATAAAATATTCAAAAAATGAGAAAAGGGTAATGTTGCAAGTTCTTTTTTGGAGCGGTTTATTATCTTCCTTAATTCTCTCCATTATTATTAACTTCCTTGATTTTCTCCATTAAGTTTAGTAAATATATTTTCAGATTTATTTTTCTTAATTACCTAAAATCACGCCACTAGCACATTGAACAGTCAATCTATAATTTACTTAAATTAATATATAAAGATTTACAATATCTTAGTTTGATTTCTCGTAAAAGTATTGACCATAAAAATCGCACACTTAGTTATTTATTACCATAAAAATATTCTATTTTTATTCTTTGTTTTTGGTTCCATATAATCCTCGATGTACGAAAGTGGCTATAATGTACCAATAGTATCTAATAATGTGCACGTATCAGTGAATAATGTACACATTGAAGAAAATAATGTTGAAAGAAAATTGAATTCATGCCCTTTGGGTTTAGCAATCCATGGGCTAAGTTGTAGTACCCACTCACAAACGGAACCATCACAAAGGACAGAGAGTTTGAATAATTCCTCTTGGGTTTAGCAACCCATGGGGCTAGGCTATAGCACCACAACATGAATTAATTTTCATTTTTTAATGCGTTTAAGATTTGGTACAGTAAATAATGTACTAATAGTATCTAATAATGTGCACGGATCAGTTAATAATGTACAGTTTGAATAGAATAATGTTGAAAGGAAATTGAATTCATGCCCTTTGGGTTTAGCAATCCATGAGGCTAGGTTGTAGTACTCACTCACAAACGGAACCATAACAAAGGGCATAGAGTTTAAATCATTCCCCTTGGGTTTAGCAACCCATGAGGCTAGGTTATAGCACCACAAAATGAATTAAACATCATTTTTAATGCATTTAAGATTTGGTACAGTAAATAATGTACTAATAGTATCTAATAATGTGCACAGATCAGTGAATAATGTACAGATCGTCCATTACTACAAGACGCAAATCGTCCATTATTGAGTAAATAAAATCCATTACATTGAAATATTTGTACATTATATTTATCAGTTAAAACTACTCATAAAATCACAACAAAAACGTCTTATAAACATATACATTACAGGACACAAATCGTCCATTACTGAGTAAATAAAATCCATTACACTGAAATATTTTCACATTATGTTTATAAGTTAAAACTACTCATAAAATCAGAACAAATACGTCTCAGAAACATATACATTACAGGACACAAATCGTCAATTACTGAGTAAATAAAATGCATTACACGAAAATATTTGTACATTAAGTTTAGTATAAAACTCTAAATCGTCGACTTTGTGGTGTTTTCATTGCTAAAATCGGCTCAGAGACTGGTCTCTTACCAAAAATCGAAACTTTGGAACAATACCTTGTTGTCGATTGAAAATCTTCCACCGATTAAATTGGTGCTGCGTCGACCGAAGGTGTTAAGCAGGCAGAAATCGACTCTTCCATTGGAGTTTCTCTGATTTTGAAGCAGCTAGGGTTTCTAACCTCACTTTCTTCGTCTGTTCATCACAAATTTATCAGAATAAGCCATAAATTCAGTGAAAATCGAATTCAAAATTGCGAAAACCGACGGTTACGCACAAATTTACCAGAATAAACCATAAATTCACTGAAAAATCGAATTCAAAATTGAATCAATTGATCTCCAACCGTGACTAGAAGCAACTCACTAATCCTTATTACTCACTAATCAATAATGGACAATTCCAACTTAATAAGCAATCACTACTAATGATCACATACATCTATAATGTTGAAATCCAACCAAATAATGTAGAAAATGAACTGAATAATGTAACAAAAATGTAGACCACTTCTAGCACCATTAAAATAGAGATGGAATAGAGTTGTAATGCAAAAAATAAGGAACAAAATGCACAAAAAACGTTAAATAATGTATGAAACTTCACTACAAGCAACCTACTATTTCTTAAAACTCACTAATCAGCAATGTATAATTCCAACCAAATAAGCACCACTACTAAACACATACATCAGTAATGTTGATTACCAAACAAATAATGCAGAAAATGTACTAAATAATGTTACAAAAATGGACATCACTTCAACTAACTAAACAGCGATGGAATAGAGTTGTAATGCAAAACAATAAGTACAAAAATGCACACCAAACGTTAAATAATGCATCAAACTAAGGAAAAACACACTATCAGTTTCGTAAAATGGCGCTGCATTCTCACCTTCGGTCTGCGTGGACTGGCTTTTGAAGGGGCGGCCTCTTTTCGACATCGCAAAACTAACAGAGAACACAACAACAGAAACCACTTTAGATACTACACCAGAACCACACCTAATTCGTCTACAGAACCAACAAAAATAAAACCTATACCCAAACTCGTATATTTAAAGCAAAATCGACAAATTCAGGTTGAATTCAACCCAAAAATCTAACATCAAACCAAATACTCCCTCCGTCCCACAAAAGATGTCACACTTGTAGGACGGCACGGGATTTTAGTGCTGGGGTTTGGTGCCCCTTCCACATATATTCTAATTTAGATGTTTGCCTAAGACCATGAAGGTCTATATAAGCTTCCAATCATGCGTTTCTTGCCCTTAATTACATATCCATTAGAATGTTCTAGTAGATGATTTCCTCAAGACTTCTATTTATAGAAGGCTGTCTTGACAATCACAATACATACATTCTAATTTATGTAAGTTCTAATAGACAATATGATCGATTAATTCCTGGCACAACGATAGCGAGAAGATAATTCTCTTTGGGCATAACCCATTGTCATTGTCTAGCCATTTGAGATCCACATTTACACTTGCAAAGATACTTTGCTCCCACTGACTGACACAGCCTGTAGGTAGTATTGCAAGTCTTGTAAAATATGTTGTCTATCTTAGATTGTAATATGGAATCTATCACCTTTTCAAAGATGATTATCCAAATTAACCAATACTACATTGTAGTTAAAGGGATTATGTTCAAGTTAATCTAAGACTGAGTCTTACGACACTCTTAGACCCATGAACTTGTTGTGTTCCAGTGGAACGCTCCCACTACGACATGGTTCTTACAATCTTAGGTACTGAAGTTGATTTTATTAGTGCAAAAGTTTCTAATGGTATGACTTCTTGGTAATGTGGAAAATCTGATATCTCTCTCTTTATTTTGAGAGTTATCACGTTGTTAGGCTTGTAGTTCATCTCTTGATCTTCATACAAGAATTATATCTTTGAAGATTACAGAACTTATAACCTTACATCATTTGGGACAAACCTTAAAACATGCCTCAGTACACAACTCCAATTTCTTGGACACTTTTCCAACACGTGTTGGAACAACATTACACCTTGAGATGTGCTAGACTAGAGACACTCTAGTCCACAACTCGTGTTTTGTAGAAGGTACTGATGTTGGTAGTTTCTTTAATGTTTATCCCATCAATGATAAGATTTTAATGAGTATAACTCATCACTTAATCAAACTTGTCTTAGAAAGACTTCGATTCCTTCTTACATAACTATCTCATTCATTAGATGAATGCTTGGATTCATTATTGGAGATTAGACTCCCACTACTGATCATAACCCTTTGCTCGTCTCCTTATGGTGTAAACCATTGAGACTTGCTAGTCTTTATATGTTGCACTTCTATAAGCATTCTGAATCTCTTAAAAAATCAAATGATTCTAACTCATAGTGCATCAAACAGACTTTCTCAACTCTCAAGCTATTTAACGAAATGTTAAAATCTTGATAGTCTAGATCAGTTCGAACAATTGCTAAGTATTTTCTTGGCCTTAAGACTAAGAGCCATAAATACCTTATCATTCAATGATTAAGAAGTTGATGTGTTGTTGAATACTCAACCTTGTCGCCTATATTATTTTAATACTATGATGCCTTAAGCATCAACCATAAAACAATAGTTGAGCACTAATAGCTCCCACTGCAACAAAAACCTAAATCAAGATCTCTTACTTAGAAGTTGCATTATCATGTAAGTCATTGTCCTACTTTAAAATAGATCAATCCAACTCACAAAGCATCTTTTCTCGCTTTAAACAAACTTTGACGACAATTCAGGCTCTCCCTTTTCATATCTAGTCTTTTGTTCAAATGAACTAGGACTTAAGAAACATGCAGCCTTTATGAATTCGTCATCTATCATGTTACTTTCCTCTAACAGTAATATAACGACTATTAGTCTGAAGATTTTCTACTTTTCAGTTAAACCTTCTTATAGTCATTTCTTATTACTTTAGGCGATGACTTGTGTGTCAGAAACTATATGAGTGATCAAAAGATTCTCAAAACATTCTGTCACTCTAGGATATTCCAATCGAATCATCTTGACAGATTCTATTTATATCCATCTTTCATCGTCATTAACCAAGACTTGTCGAGCTACTTAAAAGGAAAATAGCTTGACCTTATTCCTCAAAGAGCTTGTCAAGTACATGCATAATGCATTCTCGAACATTCTTCGTGGAATTATGTCGAGGAATGGAGGACATGAATCATTGAGTATAAACTCCAAGCTTTCAGCGATGAGAATCTTATCCACTTTCGTTTCCCATCTACATAATTTTGGCATTCGAGTTTACTTTCTTTAAGGATCGCAGACAAATATTAAATGACATAATGAAGATTTGGCAAATAAACTTATTATCACATACTCATGCTCAATACATAATCGCAAATAACCACAAAACAATTATGTATCTTGCAACTGTAAAATTAAAATCTTGTACCCTCAAGCAGAGGTCAATACGCATTAAAATTTTAGCAATTTTACTGGTCACAACACCGACGAATAGTCAAGAGACCGCAGCACGACATGGCCGCCAAATGTTGCCTAAGCTCGACCATCAGATTTAGCATTACAGAATCTTGTTTCTACAACACACTCCCATAACAATGCTCATGTGCTGATAACAAAACCAAGCTATCTCATAACATCTGTTTGAACTTCTGAAACTTGTAATTTCTTAGGATTATTGTCCCCACAGCATGGGTGGCGATAATATTAGAAACTACTTTCTAGTTCATACTATTTATATTTGAGAAGTCTGCCCTTATGAACTTGCTATTTCTTAGGATTATTGTCCCCACAGCATGGGTGGCGATAATATTAGAAACTAGCTTCATAAATTGGCAAACCAACCGATGGAGACCGTATACAACGCACTTGTTGTAATCATCACTTAGATATTTTTATATGGTTTTTGCATAATTATCACATAAGCAGATAAAACAGATAATTCACTTAAAATAGATAAACACCAAATAAACAGATAAATCCATTTAATGCATGACATTTAAACACACTGGAGAATTATCGAAAATTATTTAATCTACTCAAGGGAGAATCAATTAAATAATTAAGTTTTATCTTGGATAATGGTTATCCAAATTCATTTAGGATTTATCAAGATAGTGTTAACTATCTAAATCCATTTAGGATTATTCTAGATTTTATTTCGATAAAATAAATCCTACAAGTCAAGATAACGTTGATCTAAGATTATCATTATTTAAATCGTACTAGGATATCACTAGATAGAAACAATTCCATCATAATACATAAGATAAAAATAAAATCCTATCAACCATGATTTATACAAATCTTAATTCTATTTAAAATAGACATCTAGAATATATCAAATATTACTTAGGATTTCTTAGATAAATAAATTCATCTAAATCCAATTAAAGAAGGATTTCTTATATATCATTAACATCCTAATCTATCTAGGACATAAATCCAAAAGATAAGAATAACTTGGATCAATACTTATTTTAATCCATCTAAGATTTGTCTTAATAGAATTAAATCTATTCAAATCCATAGAATAAAATAAATTAATATAAATGTTTATCCTAATTCATCTAGGATTTATCTTGGAATAAATCCATGTAAATCCATAGAATAAGATAATATTATATTATAATTATTCAAATCTATCCAAGATTTATCTAGGAACAAATCCATATAAATCTATAAGATAAGAATAAAATATTATATTATCACTATCCAAATCCATCTAAAATTTATCTATGAATAAATTCATATAAACTCATAGGATAAGAATAAAATAATATTATCATTATCTAAATCCACTAGGATTTGTCTAGGATAAATCCATGTTAATCCATAGAATATAGATAAATATTAGATTGTCAATATCCAAATTTAACTAGGATTTTCGTCTAGGAATTAAATCCCTACAAATCCATAAAATAAAGATAAAATCTATAATCAATCCATGATTTAATTCATAATCAAATCTTATATAATATATAAAAACCACAAAAGATATATTCAAATCTTATTTCCAAATTAATCTTGATTTCTTTCCAAATTGAATCCAAAGATGAGACAATCCTAATCAATTTTGGAAAGCGAAGTCACGAAATGAGGCGTGCAACGTCTCCATCATCCGTCGAGTTCGGGAACTGCCCACGAAGGGCTCCCACTCGATTCGCGAACTGCTGCTGTTCTGCGTTGCGCAAGCTGCCCAGCTCGAGAGCATGGGCTGCTGACGCAGCTTGGCCAGCCTGCGACGATCTAACTGCCGCTTGTGCCCAGCTTGCCTCCCAACGCTGCTGCTGCCCTGCAGTTGCCTCACGAGTCCGGGAAGCCACCGACGGCAAGCTCCCACTCTGATCGCAACCGCTGCTGCAGCTGTACCGCAGTCGCAGGCGCTGCTGTCACGCGCAGATCTTTGCCGCTGCTTCTCCGCTTTGGGGCTGCTACTGCCATGATCGACCCAAAAAGCCATTGCTGCTGTCACGATCCTAGGCCAGCCCCATCACGCTGCTGCCCTTTGGAGATCACTTGTTGCTGCTTTCGTTTGATCACGGTGTTCTCTCTTGTCGCAAACAAATCACACACCGATTCAAACCAAAGCCAAACAATTGATTCTCCATGTGATTACCGTAAGTAATTTAAACAATTACATACGCTACTAACCATTGATTATAATGATTACATATGTTAGGGAATTAATTAATCAACACATAGACTATGCAATGATTACATATATGAAATATAATTCATACTCCCATGGTAGAGCGCAATTTTCCGTTCATAGTTTTCGAGAGATTACAAACGGAAACACATCTTATCATGCATTCAGGCAATTCACATAACATGAAATTAATCCACATAATCAGAGCCAAAATTTGTTCTGATACCAATTACTGGGGTTTGGTGCTCCTTGCACAGCGGAAGACTTGTACAAAACAAATAAATCAGATACGGATCTATTTGCCCGATTATGCGATTAATCAATTCACGTGTTAAACAGATAATTGCATGCTAGAACGAAAATAATTCATGCTCAAAGAAAATAAATCCTAAACATGATTTCTACGATTTAGGGTTACCGATTTGATTCCCCAAAGAATCGTCGATTGCTCGCGCCTTCTCCACGTGATGATCTTCAATACTAGACCACAGATCTTCTGACTGGTTCCCGAACTTTATCTCGATATCAGGGTGGGCTGATCTTATCAAAATACTAGGACTCGAATAAAAAGAAGGCAGAAATTCCTCACGGAGGAGAGCTGAAGAATTTTCGAGCTCCTCTACTAATTAGAGAGGGGGACGAAAATTTCCTCTACTAATTAATTGTAACTCTGTCTCTCCTTTATTCTCCTATTTATATTAAGTTCATATTGGGCTCAGTCAGAGATCTATGGAAGGTTTTGGATATGGGCTCCCCCAATTAGCTTTTTACTAATTAAATTGAACCCACAATTTAATACAAGCTTATATTGAAATATTACGAGCAGCTACTACAGAAGTAATATTGCACTCCCCATCCAAATCTGAAATTACAAGTAATCCGGGTTTTCATTATTTATATTATTTATTTCCCGCACTTAAGATATAAATGTCCATTAATTAATTGAAGTCTGCTATGGACTTAATTAATTAACATCTTATTAATTCCAAGAGTGGACTTAACAAGAAACACTTATTTATTATTCATAGAGTAATAAAACTCCAACTGGCCAGTTTCCCGAATAATAAAACCTTGTTCAAGCTCCTCTTGAGGACATTATCAAACGAGACTCACCTCGCGCACGATTTAACATAGTAGCAATCCTAGCACCGCTAGATATTAATCACCACTATCCAATATATCAGGATTATTGGATTGCGAAAAACCCGCACCATTTGATAAGTCAAAGTAGTGCATAATCAATACCGTATGCTCAATGCTAACGTATGTAGATTAAGAAATAGTATTTTATCAAGACCTAGTCTTTCAATAGATAACATAAAGACACGTCTTGCTGTTACATCCATTCAGTGCTATACCACGCCAATGTCATCTTATTTCAGTAAGGTTTAGAAATAATCGAACTGACATTGCAACCTTTCACGATAGGTAGTCTAAGTCTATCTGGGTTGTGAAATTCTTCTTTTTCTTTTGCAAAGCACTGCATAGAACCGACTGTGATACCTTAAAGTGGACGACGCCCACAACCAGTCTACTAAGCAAAAGACTTAGACTTTGCTTGCTTCTTATACATTTAAATGTTTATAAAACATCTTATAAATGCACAAGCAAACACAATGTAATAATATACTGATTCTATTCGTGCGAAACTGCTCGAATAATACTGAATCGGGTTAAAAGTGGATTATAGAGTTTTACGTATACAAGCAAGATTCTATTCGAGCGAAACTTGCTCGAAACATGCTTTTCAATATACCAAACCTAACATTTAGGAGGTTTTATTTTGTGTGTAACACGGGAATGGTACCAATAATGTAACACGGGATTAATTTCAGAGTTCTAATCTTGACCGTCCACTACTATAATGTAATGGATGTGATTAAAAAGGAAATAGTATCTAAAGGGGTAAAAGGAGCTTAATGATCAATGTCGAACCCTTCTTAAAGACCGAACTAAAGACCAAATTTGGGCCACTCATTTTTCTTAATCTTATGGTTATGATTAATTTAGAATTAATTTAATATTTTATTAAATAAAAACGTTTTTAATTTATTTATTTTTTTTAAAAAAATTAATTTTTTTTTATTCGATAAAAACTTGCTGGAGTAAATAATGAACTATATTCACTACATGATGAACTAAATGAATGTATGTTATGAACTTATTACTTCATTCAGTCGTGCTATTACTTCATTCCGTTAGTTTATTACTTCATTTATTCATGCTATTACTTCATTCTTTTAGTTTATTACTTCATTCAGTCATGCTATTACTTCATTCAATTAGTTTATTACTTCGTAATGTGTTATGCCATAATTATCTTTCAGTTGGGTTTAGGGTTATTACTTCATTCCGTTAGTTTATCACTTCATTCAGTCATGTTATTACTTCATTCTATTAGTTTAGTACTTCATTCTGTTAGTTTATTACTTCATTCAGTCATGCGATTACTTCATTCCGTTAGTTTATTACTTCATTCAGTTATGTTATTACTTCATTTCATTAGTTTACTACTTCATTTCATTAGTTTATTACTTCATTTATTAGTTTATTACTCCCTCCGTCCCGCTTAAGATGACACGTTTTCCTTTTTAGTTTGTCCCAACTAAGATGACACATTTCCTTTCTTTATCTCTCTATTTTAATACTTACACACACCTTCTCTCTCTCCAATTAAACACTTTAACCAATAACTCCTAAAACCCCGTGCCGGCTAAGCAATGTGTCATCTTAGCCGAAGGGAGTACTTCATAATGTGTTATGACATAATTATCTTCATGAATGCGAAAAATTACTTCATAACATACATTCATTTAGTTCATTATTTACTCCAGCAAGTTTTTATCGAATAAACAAAAAAAAATTTAAAAATATTTTAAAATTTTTTTTTAAAAAAAATTAAAAAAAAAGTTTAAATTTTTTGTTAAAAAAATAAATAAATTAAAAACGTTTTTATTTAATAAAATATTAAATTAATGCTAAATTAATCATAACCATAAGATTAAGAAAAATGAGTGACCCAAATTTGGTCTCTAGTTCGGTGTTTAAGAAGGGTTCGACATTGATCACAACTCTATATATATATATATATATAGGATTGTGATCAATTGAGATTATTTAGGCTAATTGAGAAAAATGAGATGCAATATCAGCCACTCATTTTTATTAAATGAGTGGTCCAGATTTTACCACACAATAAATAATTTTAGATTAATTTAATATGAAAGGATATAATGGTAATTTTATTCTAATCTAAGGATGTCATCCACCACTACGCTAATGCCTTACCTCTTTCTCCTCCACAAAAGCAACGATTTTTCCCATCGCCGTCGCCGCAGCGGCAGCAGGCGGCCGATTGTCAAGCAATCGAGACTTCATCTCGTGAAATCCTCATCAAGCCTGCAGGAGGAGATCAAGGTTCCTCAAATTGGATCAATCCCCAAATTCGCGCCGGCGGTGCAAATCCCCAAATTGGATCAATCCCGAAATTTGGTGACGGAGTGGCGGAGACTCTGAGGGGGAATCTGAGGTTTCCGTCAAAGATTTTCCGTTCTGTGTCGCCGGAGGCCAAGGATCTGTTGAGGAAGATGATCTGTCGAGATCCTTCTAGAAGGCTCTCCGCCGAGCAAGTTTTGAGTCAGTATTCTTCACTCTCTACATTCCTGTACATAATTTCGCATAATTTGAGACTGATTTTCATTTTGATTGCTAATTCCAGTGCATCCGTGGATCGTAAACGGAGGAGAGATGTGAGATTTGAGCTGTACATTAAGACGGTGGTCGCAGAAACAAATGAATAATGTATTCGATGAATCCCTTACCCTTTTTCTTTAGATGAGAATGACGGAGCACCTCTTTGTTTTGGAGGAGTTGTGGTTTTCGATCATCTTTTGTGTTTTGGTGAGAGATTTGTGCCAAATTATGAATAAAGTTTGCACATTTATCTGATTTAGGTGTTGAGTGTATTGTTTTTTTTAATCTGAAAGAGGTAATGTTCAATACTCATGGATAGGGGAATCAAGCTTAATCATAATGCACTCTAGGTGTTTGGTGATATTCCCCAGTTAGGAATTAGTTGCTAAGAGTTAGATTCAAGATTTAGCTATTTCCATTTTTTAATGTCAACTACATATATAATCTATGTCAACAACACACATATAATGTCAACTACATATACAATTCATGTCAACTACACACATATAATGTCAACTATGTGTAAAATTCATGTCAACTATACACATATAATGTCAACTACATATATAATTCATGTCAACTATACACATATAATGTCAACTATAAGTTGTTGACATTCGATATTCGGTATTGATATGTGAATTATAAGTGTTATTTGTTAGTTGTTGACATTCGATATTCTCGGTATTGATATGTGAATTGTATATGTTATTTGTTAGTTGTTGACATTTTAATACGAGTTGTTGACATTCGATATTCTCGGTATTGATATGTGAATTATAAGTGTTATTTTTTAGTTGTTGACATTTTAATAAGTGTTATTTTATTGAATGTTGAAGATTTGAAGATTTGAAGACTTTGCAGCTAGAGTTTTAGAGAGGGTTTTAGAAAATGATTTCAAATACAATTTAATGAAAAGACAATTATACCCCCCCGTGTTGACATAATGTGATAGCTGTTGACATAAAGTTAATCTTGTGAATTAGTGGCTGAGATTGCATCTCATTTCTCAATTATGCCCAAAAATCTCAACCTAACAAGACCCTATATATATAAAAGAAATCCCAAAACTTTAAATTCATATACTAACATATATCAAGTTAAAGATAATTTTATGAGGATTCCAATGATATCCTACATGCATATGTTCTGACGTCAAAATTTGAAAAACATTTTGAAAATTTTAATTTTTTCGTACAGCAGAAATGTCAATATACTATATAAAATATGTAAATATAATACATGTAGAATGTAAATATAAGCAATGGGTTAACATTCTTAAAGCATTGTGTTGATATTTTTGAAACACTATATTGACATTTTCATCCAAAACCCAAATTTGGAGGTTTTTTTAATCTTTTTCGATTTAATTAATAAAAACGAAAATTACATGTGGCAAATTGTAGACCACACGTATTCTAATATCCTATGGCCTTAAATTAGTTGTAGTTAGCAATTAAATGATGAGTTAGCAATTGATATTTTTTTAATCTTTTTCGATTTAATTAATAAAAACGAAAATTACATGTGGCAAATTGTAGACCACACGTATTCTAATATCCTATGGCCTTAAATTAGTTGTAGTTAGCAATTAAATGATGAGTTAGCAATTGATACTCATCATTTAATTGCTAACTACAACTAATTTAAGGCCATAGGATATTAGAATACGTGTGGTCTACAATTTGCCATGTGTAATTTTCATTTTTATTAATAAAATAAAAAAAGATAAAAAAAACCCGTCAAATTAGGGTTTTAGATGAAAATGTCAATATAGTGTTTCGGAAATATCAACACAATGCTTTGAGAATGTCACACGATGCTTTAAGAATGTTAACCCATTGCTTATATTGACATTCTACATGTATTATATTGACATATTTTATATAGTATGTTGACATTTCTGCTTTACGAAAAAATTGAAAAATTTTCTATTTTTTTTTTCAAATTTTGACGTCGGAACATATGCATATATGATATCGTTGGAATCCTTATAAAATTATCTTTAATTTGATATATGTTATATGAATTTAAAGTTTTGGGATTTCGTTTAAAAGTTAGTTATAACTAAACATGTAGTTAATTGACATTAATACCTCTATTGATATTTTATGGAATTAATCCTATGGCTTTATTGACGTTTTTTGTTGATCGTATTGATATTTCTTGATTAATGATCTAGGCCCTTAATTTGAATATCTAATGGCTATTATTTAGTTGTAGTTAGCAATTAGGTATTGAGTTAGCAATATAACACTCCCCTTACGTATATTAATTAAAAAGGTTAGGCTAATGAACAAGGAGTTGAATTACACCAAGTTTAAAAACCTCAATTCATTCAAGAAAAGTGAGTAGTGTTAGTTATTTACCTAATCGAACTCTAATTTAGATGAAATTAGTTTATTTTAATAAATTATATAAGCTTAGTATTTATTTATTTATGTTCAGTAAAATTATATGTAATCTGATTATATATTATTGACTTGACTTTATAAATCATAATCAATTAAGCTTTGTTTATATGTACTATATTATCTAGTAATTAGGCCTGCTTATTCGGCCGGTTCCGGTTCTAATCGGACCGGTTGATCGGTTAACCGGTTTTAAATTTTCATAAATTCAAGAATCGGAACCGGAACCGGAATCGATCGGTTCCGGTTTGGAACCGACCGGTTAAGAACCGGTCGATTCCGGTTCCGAACCGGAACCGATGTGTAATTTTAATCCGAATTTATTTATAATTTAAAATAGTTCAATACTAAAAAAATAATAATCCAACATCTAGAATTATAACAAATAATACCTAAAAATTAAAATAAATACACAAAATACAAACCAACAATACAATAATATTCATATATGGATAAGAGTGATGCCAAGTGTAGTAGGTCGAGTCGGACTAGTTTATGTTAGCAATTTTTTACTAATACAAAAATAGGAGTTCTAAACTTTAGCATTTTTCAAAAAAAAAAATGAGTTTTAAAATTGAATTTCATTTTTCCTTTTTTGGCTAAACATAGTATTCATTGGAATTTCCAATACTAATTAATATTGTTGTGACTATTTGGTTTATACCGGAACACTTAATAAATTATTCACAAATATGTTAAAATCGTATGTTAAATGAATTGTTACATAAATTTGTAATAAATATATCATATGAAATGATATTGTATTTGTATAAGTTCTTTTGAAAACTAAAAACAAACTTATGATGTTCTACTCATTGTAGTTAGTTCATAAAAAATGGATTAGGGAAATAATTATAGATTCAAAGTATCACAGATTAAACATTTAAATCTAAAAATCACTCAATGTTTCAAACTATTTTACTTTAATTCAAAATTAATTCAATAAATTAGATTTTTTAGTATATTAAATTATAAAAAAATAAAATTGAATTATAATCCGGTTCCCGGTTAGGAACCGATCGGTTCCGGTTCCAAACCGGAACCGGTGTTATTTAAAAAGTTGGAACCGGTACCGGAATCGGAACCGGATTTTCCGGTTCCGGTTCTTCAATTAACCGGTCGGTTCCGGTTCCGATTCCGGTTAACCGAGAACCGGAGAACCGTTTAAGCACCCCTACTAGTAATGATTTCTGATTTTGTAACATATAATATTAAAGTGTATTTTAAGTGCACGCATCATTCTTTTATTTTTGGAAATAAAAGTGTTATCTATATTGAGAGAGGAGAGAAAGGGGGGAGAGTCATTTGAAAAGATTACAAAATGATCGGCAAAACATTGAAAAAATAGTTTTATAGAGAGAAAGAGGAAATTGTAAAAATGTCTAAAACTAGTAAAAGTATAGTAACTAATGTCTTTGTCCAGAAATTCTATAGATATTTATTTAAAAATAAAAAAAGTGCAAATAGATAAAACTTTTTTATAGTTCAATTTTTATTTTTTTATTTTTGTGTAAGGTAAGGAAAAAATGAAAAGAAAAGAAACCAATTTGTAAATAATGAATAAATGAAATTGGTAAGGAAGAAACGATAAAGTAAAATCGGTGAAGCCGTTATTATAAACTACAAAAGTCAGCAATTTGTGGAGTAGATTATTAAAAGGTCTAAAATAGGCTAGAGTTTTTCTGGAAATTAAAGTAAGAAAATAGAAAGACCTTAATATGTGATTTTTTCTATAATTTAGGCATTATGGAAGATATTTTTTTCATGAAGCGTATGAATGACACCTTAATAATTTAGAAACTAAGTATATACGTAGGGCACTTACAAGCGTCCATAGACCCCGCCCGATGCGATTAGCGGGTTTATTGGCGCCATTGCAGCCATCAGAAGAAAAAAAAAAAAAAAAAACACCGCAGCGTCCGACATAGGAATTGGCGGTCGCCGTGGCTCGGCAATTTTCTCGGCGCTATTGTGACGGTTCGACCAGGCCGATTTTTTATTTTTTTCCTACTATTTTCACTTTATAAATACCCTATTTTCTCATATAATTGATTTGTTTTGTTCTTTTATTCTTTTTCTCTGTTTTTTTGCTTTTTATTTATATTATTTTGCTATTTTATTTATTTTTTTTGATAAAACAAAAAAAAAATAAAAATAGAAACGGTGGTGAAATAAGTTCGGGGGCAATTTTCGGGGGCAGAATTTGAAACGCTATTATAGGTGCTGGGCTTTAGAATTTAAAATACTACGTGACATAGGAAAAATAGAAATTAGTTGACTTTTAGGGCGAGTTTTAAGGGTACTCTGATTACTTCATTATAGAAACAAAAAAAAAAAAAAGAGATAGGAGTATTATTTGTTTTGATATTCTAAACTCTATAACAGTTTTATAAATCGTGTTGTTTGAAAATCTTCATTTTCAAGATTTTAAACCTTTTAAAAATAACTTCTGTTTAATCCATTAATAAGTCTTATTTTAAAAATCAGATTAGATTGAGCGTTTGAACTGGTTCGTTCACAAATACTACTCCCTCCGTCCCGGCTAAAATGACACATTGCTTAACCGGCACGGGATTTTAGGAATTATTGGTTAAAGTGTTTAATTGGAGAGAGAGAAGGTATGTGTAAGTATTAAAGTAGAGAGATAAAGAAAGATGAATATTTTAATAGGAGTGAGAAAAAGTGGTTGAGTGTAAAAGTGGTTGAGTGTATTAATTGGAGAGAGAGAGAAAATTTCTGAAAAAGGAAATGTGTCATCTTAGTTGGGACAAACTGAAAAGAAAAACGTATCATCTTAAGCGGGACGGAGGGAGTAAATGTTTTGTCCAGTCTAGTTTGAATATATAAATCGTTAAACTATTGGACTGTGGTGAATCGGATAAATTGACCGGTGTCAAATGTGAATCGGCCTGCGATTGAAGCGATTTCTTATTCTTTCCATATTTTAATTTCTTTAAAATTAATTATAAATATTGATTTTTACAATGACCCATAATGAAACTGGGTCCATTGCTAAAAGCTATACTAAAAAATCACTCAAGAGACATTCTATAATTTTTTGTCTTATTTTTCAATATGGATGCAGGTCTTTATTTTATAGCCATATTTCTATACTTTTTTTTTAAAATGTGGGATACAATTATTTTTATTAATATATACTTTGTATTCATTTATGTACAATAGAGATATACTTATAATATAGTAGTACATTTTAATTAATTTGATCGTGGCCAAAAGTTAATAAATTTTAATTAAATTTTAAATAAAGTTTTAACTAACTATTTGGATTCATAATCTTAAAGAGTAAACTAAATTATCATTGCTGGGGCTAGTTGATTACACAAGTATATACATGTTTTTTTTCTCCCATTAAATATATTTAATTCGAATACGCATCTATATAAGTAAATAGGGACCTATGAAAATAGGGTATTTGTATTATTGTATATATACATATATCTACTTGGATAAGAATTCACCTATGCATTAAGGTTTAGTTATTCTATGACCCAATACATATAGTACTACATATTTATGCATGTATTTAGATCTCTTCTGTATTTGTATTATTGCACTATATGTAGTTGATAAGAATTGACCTATCACATTAGGATTTAGTTATTCAGATTATGACCCAATGCATGTACATGTTTACTCATATATCTATATTTCTTGTATATATATTAATTACAGTGATTATATTTATGTAAGCACAATTCTTGTTTGGGGGCATATTTAACATTATTTATGTTGTTTTCTATAATTTGATTTGAATACATTAAAAAATATTATTCACATTTTAATTTTACAAAATTCATAAAAATCAAAACTCACTTAAAGTGCTCACTTTTCTATTATATACTCATAAATGATTAATTAGGAATAGTTTGTTACACATCTCACAGTTCTTGTTTAAAATAATTAGAACAGTTTGTTTTTATATTTTACTCCATCCTTCCCTAAAAGTTTGTCCAATTTTTCTATTTCCGTCCGTCCCGCAAAATTTGTATTATTTTACTTTTTATTATTTTTGGTAATAGACCTTATATTCTACTAATTTATTCCTACTCATATTTTATTATGAAACTAATATATGAAATTAGGACTAACATTTCACTAACTTTTTCAATTCACTTTTTATTACATTTCTTAAAACCCGTGCACGGTCAAAATGAGATAAAATTTAAGGAACGGAGGCCGTATTATTAACACTCTCATACACTATCCGTATTATTAACACTCTCATACACTATCCCTAATATTCAAAGTTAAAGTCATTCAATTAATATTGAAAGAAACCCACAAATAAATTTTACTCCTTGACTTCTTTTCTATCTATGCTTATCTTCTGCCAAACTCAGTCTATAAATAGGCGCAATTAGCAGTTACATTTATCACACACAAAAGAAAATAGTCTTACGTACATCTTTTCAAGCACTCGTTCATGGCTTCTAAGATCTTTCATCCCATTTCCTTCATCTTCCTCATTTTCATCCTACTTGCTCCAATTGGCCATGCCAATAGGAGCATCCCAAGTGACAAAAACTCATCACCTTTTGATTTCATCAAGTCATTAAAAGGTTGTCACAAGGGAAACAACACAAAAGAAATCCACGAGCTCAAAGCCTACCTCGAGAAATTCGGTTATCTCAATTATCCAAACAAAACCCATGCCACTGAGGATGATTTCGATGATACCCTAGAATCAGCCATCAAAACCTACCAGAAAAACTTCCACATCAAACCCTCAGGTATCATAGATGACGAAACGATATCGGAAATGACAGCCCCACGATGCGGGGTGCCTGATATTGTTGACGGTACCAACTACATGCAACCTCGTGACAATAAACACGAGGCGAGCTCGAGCAACTTCCACATAGTATCTCACTACAGTTTCTTTCCAGGAAACCCTAGATGGCCTAAAAGCCATCTCACTTATAGATTTGTGTCCAACTATCCCACAAATGCTATTCCCCCAGTGGTAAGTGCCTTCCAAAAGTGGGATGCTGCAACCCACTTTTCCTTTTCACAAGTCCCAACCAATCAATTCTCTGATTTGCTTATAGGGTTCTTTAGAGGTAATCACGGAGATGGAGCCCCTTTTGATGGCCGTGGCGGAACTCTAGCTCATGCATTTTCACCAACAGATGGAAGGTTCCATTACGACGGCGACGAGATGTGGTCCGTTGCGCCAGCTCCGGGTGCTTTTCACCTTGAAACCGTTGCAATTCATGAAATCGGACACCTTTTAGGGCTTGGGCACAGTTCAGTTAATGGAGCAATCATGTTTCCGTCGATCGGAGCCGGACAGACTAAGAACTTGCATCCAGATGACATTGAAGGAATAAGAGTTCTGTACAATAAATAAAATGTTATGTTTAATCCGTCATAGTAAGTATTAATGTTGTGTGTGAAAATAATTTCCCTATGTTGGAATTTGTAATAGTGAATAAGGTTACTCGTGCGCTGATACAGACTTGGCCTTCTCCAAGCCCGTAGAGGCTGAGCAACCCATGTGTCCGTCCTAATAGAGTCGAGCATGATATAAGCTCATTTCCGGGTTTTCTTTGTCGGTTCTTTCCTGGATCGCAAATAAGTCAGAACCGTGTAGGGTTGTTAGAAGAGTCTATATATACTACCACTTGTATTATTTTCATAATCAAGCATTAATGAAATTTAGTGGAGTATCATTCAATTCGAGTTCCACGGCCTGCGGGCACAGTTATGCAGATAATTCTTTCCAACTAAAATAATCTCATAATTTAATCCTAGATTATATTTTGGTATTATTTTATCTAGCAAACTAAACACCACTTATGTGTTGGATCATGTCAGTTGCTTCAATTTGTGAAAGAACTTAATCGGTTCATTTTGGAAACCATACCATTGAATATGCGGAAAGGTGGTTTATGCACTCTTGTTGATCTCAGGTATGAAAGTAGGAGTGAGAACCATCGTTGGGTTATAATTTTCGTGGTCAGACTTTGATTTTGATAACAAAATTACATTCTCAAGAAACTAGGTTTTTTAAGAATGAATGGTGGAAATTTGGTTATTAGTATTCTACATTATATAGGCAATTAATTCTTACACATAATAGAGGTTGACATTGTTCCAAATTGTAATCAATATTTTATACTACAATAATTCAATATTCTTTTCTTCGTCTCCATGTTGTTGGTGAGACTTTTGAAAAATGATACTAAATTGAATCATATTTGACACGTCATTTTATAAAAAATCGGTAGATATCAGAGGATAGTCGGAAAACCTATCTATCTATCTATCTATCTATCTATCTATCCCACACATGACAAGATATTGCATACGCAATAGGAGTGGTGAGTCAATTCATGCATGCACCAGAAGAGGAACACTAGGAGGCGGTCCTGAGAATTGTCCGATATTTGAAGGGTACGGCTGAGCATGGGCTCATGTTTGAGAAACACGGGCACATGGAAATACATGGCTTCACCGACGCTGGCTAGGTAGGAAACCCGAACGATAGAAAATTCAATTGCCGGATATTTCACCTTTGTAGGAGATAACCTTGTAACATGGAGAAGCAAGAAGCAGAAGGTGGTAGCACTTTCCAACGCAGAAGCAAAGTTCAGAGGAATTAAAAGTGGATTGACGGAGATATTATGGCTGCGAAGATTGATGACAGAATTGGATTCTCGATCTGCCCTTCCTTGTAGTTTGTTCTGTGACAAAAACGACCATTAGTATCTCTAAAAACCCGGCTCAACATGATAGAACCAAACATGTGGAAGTGGACAGACACTTCATAACGGAGAACATTGAAGCGAAAGTGGTGTAAATGCCTTATGTCAAATATGAAGATCAACTGGTGGTTATCTTGACAAAGACAGTAAATTCGAAGTCATTTCGAGAAGTACTATGCAAGCTAAGTATCGCGAATCCCGTTACTTAGCTTAAGGGGGAGTGTTAGAATAATATCGCATAAAATCATGAAGATTATATGCAATTGATATGAGAGTATATTATGCCAAAGATAGAATACCAATTATTGTAAATTAGGTTTACCATATGTAGAGAATACCTAGCCTATATAATCTTATAATATCTGTATCACAATTACACTAAATAAGAAGATGATTTCTTCTACCGATATTTAACAAACACATAACTCATAAGTTGCAAACCACAAAACTCAGGATCTGTTAGTATAATCCTTAAGGCTTAAGGTGAATATAGAAAAAGCTAAAAGATGTATGGTGAGTTCAGTGGCGTATGGAGTAGGGAAAAAGGGGTACAGTTGTACCCCCAATTTTTTTTTTTTTTTTAATACTATTATACATATCCTTTATTTTGTTAATTATATACTGATATTGTACCCCTAAATATTTGGGAAAAATATTACTCCTATACGATTAATATTTCAGAGAAAGAAGGAAGGAAATAAACATGATAAAAGGGTAAAAAAGAGATCAAATTTAAAAGATATTCGGATGTTTTAGAGGAGCTGGGCAGAAGGGAAGGAAAATTTCAAATTAAATTTGGAGAAGGAAATAAATACATAAGGTAAAAAAAATTGAAATTAAAACATCAAGCCCTATAAATTTCGCCCAAATTAAAACCTCTAGATTCAAATCGAGTTCTTTGACAAGAGCTTTCTCCTCCGAGTCACCGCTTTGACTGCATGCAGTGCAGGTGCAGCGTCCGTCGTCTCCGGTCTGCTTCAATCGTCGAGTCGCCGGTTGAGAATTTTCTCTCTCGCCTCCTCGGTTCTCCAAAGACGGAGAGATACCACACAAATTTATCTACTTTGAAAACTGAAAATTATTTGAGAATTGATTAATGCTTTATATTTATTGTAAAGGGGAGTGTACAACCGTGATTCACTATTTAAGAATGTAAATTATCAATTCTTTATTATTTTAGAGTAGAATATTAGAATCTACTACAATACAGTTTCAATTTAAAGTTCAATCGTATGGTTTTGTGATGTTAATATTTGTGATTCAATTATTTATAATTTTAGTTTGTAATGATTTTGAATATATTTGCAGAAAATTAAAAAAAATGAGAAAATAATTTGATCTTCGACAATTTCTCTCCACAAAGAGAAAATCTCATGATAGTGTAAGCTCTCCTGCTTCTAGCTCTCAGCCAGCAAACCCTCCGGCTTCAAACTCTCCAGAAAATCTTCATGCTTCAAACACTCCTGCTTTAATTGATAATGTGTCTCCTTCAAATACTAGTGTGTCATCACGCGAGAAAGAATTGATTTATGATGTTGAATACGTTCCTCAAGATCCTGGAAAAAGAAGAGACACAATGGAGTATCCTCCACATGAGCGAGATGCAGTTAGAAGAGCCTATATTCTTAGAAAACCTTGTCAACCAAAAAATCATAAATTTCCTCGAAAAGAAATTGGAGGTTCGCGTCGATTTATGATTTCATGGTATAATAAATGGGATTGGCTTGAATATAGCATGACAGAAGATGCTGCATTTTGTTTTGTTTGCTACTTGTTCAAGAATGAAGTTGGACTTAATGCGGGGGAGACGCGTTTGTGAATAAAGGATTTAAGTCATGGAATAAGCCAGATAGATTTACTAAACATATTGGTGGGCTTAGAAGTGCTCATAATCGTGCTTATGAGAATATGTGAACCTAAGGGATGGCAAAAAAAAAATCGATTCTTGTTTCTTTAGATAATGTCAGTGATGTGATTAACAGAGAATATTCGCTTGAGGGCTTCAATTTCTTGTTTACATTATCTATTGCGACAAGGCTTGGCGTTTCGTGGGCATAGAGAAAGTGAAGAATCCCTTAATAGGGGAAATTTTCTTGAACTCTTGAAATGGTTGAGGATACATAATGAAACTATTTCAAAAGTGACTATGGAAAATGCACCTGGAAATTGTCAATTGATATCTCCAATTATTCAAAATGATATTATTAATTGTTGTGCTAAAGAAACAACTAAGCGAATTATGGATGATCTTGGTTAGGACTGATTTGCTATATTAGCCGATGAATCAAGCGATGTGTCGCAAAAGGAACAATTAGCCCTTTGCTTGCGCTATGTTGACAAAAAAAGTGGAAGGGTAGTTGAACGATTCATTGGTCTATTGCATGTCGCTGATACAACAGCTTTGTCTCTTAGAAGTGCAATTTTAGCTTTGCTTGCTGAACATTCACTGAGTCCATCTAAGATTCGAGGACAAGGATATGATGGGGCTAGTAACATGAAGGGTGAGATACATGGACTTAAGACTTTGATTATGGAAGATACTCCAAGTGCTTACTATATTCACTGCTTTGCGCACCAGCTTCAACTAACTCTTGTAGCCATTTCCAAAATGAACGATGAGTGTATTTGGCTTTTTGATACTATTGCAAATTTGTTGAACGTAATTGGAGTTTCTTGTAAGAGAAGGGAAATGATTCGTGAAATTCAAGCACAAAAAATCGCTAAAGCCTTAGAGATTGACGAACTTGAAACATGGACAAGGTTGAATCAAGAACTTGGTTTGAAAAGGCCTGGAGACACTCGTTGGAGTTCTCACTACAAGACTCTTTTGAATGTCATGGACTTGTTTTCTGCAATTGTTAACGTTCTAGTGATAATTGGGAAGAATGGTTCTTCAGATGATAAGCCAAAAGCTCAAGGCGTTTTGTACTCAATAGAGTCATTTCATTTTATTTTTATGGCACATCTAATGACCACTATATTCGGGTACACTAATGATTTGTGTCTTGCTTTACAAAGAAGGGATCAAGATATTATTAACGCTATGAGGCTCGTTAATTTAACCAAGGACCAGTTACAGAAAATGAGGAATGTCGGATGGGAGATTCAACTGAATAAGGTAATCTCAATTTGCAACAATCTTGGCATTGTTGTTCCAGATATGGAAGCTCAATATATCCCTCAAGGAAGATCACAGCGTTTTGTTCAAGATGTTTCCTATCTTTATCATTTTCGGGTTGATGTGTTTATAAAGGTAATTGATTTATTACTTCAAGAACTTGATAACCGATTTGATGAGGTCAATATGGAGTTGATTAGGTGTATGGCTTGCTTCAATCCTAAAGATAACTTCTCTTCTTTTGACAAGGAAAAGGTACTTAAACTTGCCACTTTTTATCCTTCCGACTTTTCAAACCGTGAATTGGTGGCTATTGAGTACCAACTTAATTTATTCATCGAAGATGTGAAAAATGATAGTGACTTTCAAAATTTACAAGATATTGGTTCTCTTCTGATGAAACCTGTTGAAACAAAGAGAGATGTCGCTTTATCTTCTTGTGTTTTTGCTTATCAAGTTGATTTTGATGCTTCCGGTTGCTACTGCAAGTGTGGAGAGAGTGTTTTCCGGAATGACGTTTGTGAAGAATAAGTTGCGAAATAGGAGGAGTGATCAATCTTTGAATGATTGTTTGGTCACTTTCATTGAGAAGGATATATTTCTACAAGTTTCTGACGACGCTGTAGTCAAATGCTTTGAAGAAATGAAGACACGTCGAAAAATAAACTAGATGTTATGTATTTTTCTTTTATATTTTGAATTGTATAGACTTAAAACTAAATATTGTTTCAAAATACTATATTATTTCTAGCATTAGTTTTTTTTTTTGTCATGTTATACCATTATTTATTGTTGAAGTCGTACCCCCATACCAAAAATCATGTATACGCCACTGGGTGAGTTGCTCAATAAATAATGAACGCACTATAACAAAAAAAACTGTTAAGGATATTTTTTAATGAAATTAAAGACGCTAATTTGTGTTTCTAAATATGTCCTTAACGCTTCGAAAAGCGTTCTTATTATTGGCGTCCCAACTGAAAATAGAGAACGCAAATGTAAGCGTCCTAAAGAAGCAAAAGATTAAGTTAATTTGTCATTAATTTTGGAAAGTGTTCTTTTGCGTCCTAAATTATTGTTATTTTTAAAAAAAATTCTAATGCAAGTAATTGCGTCTCAATTTTTGCATTCTTCAAAAATAATACTCCCTCCGTCCCAATAAATATGCAACATTTGGTTTCCGGCACAAGATTTTATGCAGTGGTGTTTTCTGAGTTAATGAAGAGAGAGTAAAGTAAGAGAGAAGAAAAAGTAGAGAGAGTGTTGTTTCCATTTTAGGAAATGTTTCATTTTTATTGGGACAATCTAAAAAGGAAAACGTTTCATTTCTAATGGGACAGATGAAATAAATTTTTTTATATTGACGTTGCTATATTTATGATAGGGTATACATTTAGATTTTTTAACATAGGTTCATGCATTCATTAATGTTGTAAATAAGATCTATACTATGCACTAATACATTTATATAGACTGTACTCAGTTTCGTATATATAATAATTATAGGAAGTGTTATATTGCTAACTCAATACCTAATTGCTAACTACAACTAAATAATAACCATTAGATATTCAAATTAAGGGCCTAGATCATCAACCAAGAAATATCAATACGATAAAAAAAAAACATTAATAAAGCCATATGATTAATTCCATAAAATATCAATAGGGGTATTAATGTCAATTAACTACATGTTTAGTTATAACTAACTTTTAAAAGAAATCCCAAAACTTTAAATTCATATAACATATATCAAATTAAAGATAATTTTATAAGGATTCCAACGATATCATATATGCATATATTCCGACGTCAAAATTTGAAAAAAAATTCGAAAATTTTTCAATTTTTTCGTAAAGCAGAAATGTCAACATACTATATAAATTATGTCAATATAATATATGTAGAATGTCAATATAAACAATGGGTTAACATTCTTAAAGCATCGTGTTGACATTCTCAAAGCATTGTGTTGATATTTCCGAAACACTATATTGACATTTTCATCTAAAACCCTAATTTGGCGTTTTTTTTATCTTTTTTTATTTTATTAATAAAAACAAAAATTACACGTGGCAAATTGTAGACCACACGTTTTCTAAAATCCTATGGCCTTAAATTAGTTGTAGTTAGCAATTAAATGATGAGTTAGCAATTGATCACTCCCATATGAATATATATTGTACATTTAATTAGTTGAAAATTTCCTATCCAGAAATTCATATAAATTGTAGTAGTAATTAAATTTCTACCTAAATGTCAAACTTATTATTAGTATCTTTTACTACTATTTGTACGATGAACAATGTTATTCTTCATGAGCACATGCATTATAATATTATCTAGCCATGTAGGTCGAAAAACTGGAACTGATTTTATGTATTTGACTTATGAATACGACATTTTAGGTTCTTTAATTATATGGAGTCCTTTTTATATATATAAAAATCAGAACTAAATATTTACTTAAATTATTAAGTGAACTATAATTTTTTTTTCTAAAGAACAGTGCATTTTTTCAGTGTCTCATAAAAATAAATGTCATAAAAAAATTTCTTGACAAAGACTTAATTTTATTAGAGGTATTATTTTTGGACTTTTTTACCCTTTCTTCATTTTTTTTCTTTAAAGGCTATTTTAATCAATTTTTTCTTCATTTTTTATACGTACTCAATAATTTCAAATGAGTCTCTCTCCTCTTTCTCTAATTATTTAAAATAAAATTATATTCTGTATTAATTTGTTGATTTGTTTGATTAATTAATTTAAAAAATTAGATGAATAAAGAGTTGAGTTACAGCAAGTTTAAAAACCCCAATTCACTCAATAAAAGTGAGTAGTCTTAATTAGTTAATTATTTATCTAATCGAACTCTAATTAGATGAAATTAGTTTATCGTAATAAATTATATAAGCTTAGTATTTATTTAATTATGTTAAGTAAAATTATATGTAATTTGATAATCATATATGATTGATTTGACTATATAAATTATAATCATATGTAAGCTTTGTTTATATTATGTATTAGAGACGTTGTACACAATTGCTTGTAGATAGAACATGGAAATTTCAAATCATTCTTCTAACGTCTAGGGACCATATATAACCTACCTTATATTTATACAAAATATACTAAGACCCTATATTTTTCATTTAGTTCCTCAATACATTAAATTCACTTTAACTAGAATATTTTAATAGATCACTTTAATTAAATAATGAAAAGATAATTATACAAATTAAATTAATTAAGCCCAAAATTCCACAATACACTGTCCAACGACTTGTATATTTTTCCAGTGTCGTCAATCTTCTCTCGGTCAATACCGCTAAAGGGAAAAAGACAACAATAACACGTTTTTGATCCATTTTCCAGGCTGAATAAAATTAACTTACTTGGAATTAGGATTATTTGAGATCGTTTCAATTTGGCTGTTGAATTAAGAAAGGATACAATGTGACATAGCTTTAAATTTCGAGGGACATGCAATTAATTTCCAAAATAAAGACTTCATCAAATGGTAACTACTTAAATTCTTCTTCGAAACTCGTATTTCTAATTACACACTAGATAATGTGAATAGGAGCCGAAAAAGAAAAATCAATTTGATAGGGATTTTGTGGCTTTCCACAAATTTAAATTTTCTACAGTATTTAATTAGTTTCACGGTGGAGAAGAAGACTTTAAATAACGAAGAGAAATTTTGATATGATCGAATAGAACGATAGAACAAAATGTGATTTCGATTTGAATTATTTATTTGTTTCAAAATGATAGAACGAAGGTGGAAATGAAATGATAATATAAAAAAATATAAAAAAAATGTTATTTTAATCTTATTTTTATCCAATTCTAACTTATTTCATTCCATCATATTAAGAGGCTAGTTCCTTATTTTTAAATAAACAAGAATAATTTGATATGGTCTTTGTTTACCAATTAATTTTTTCTACATCCAATATTCCAAGTCAAAGTCACTCAAATAAAGACAAATCAAACCCCAAAATTCTTTTTCTTGACGTGTTCTAATTTTATTCAGCCAGGCTATAAATATGTATAATCGATACCATTAGCATATATGTATCACAAAACAAATTATATACTCTTTACTTTCTTTCCATTGCTCATTCATGGCTTCCAAGATTTTTCAGCCCATCTCCTTCATTTTCCTCATTTTCATACTACTTGCTCCAATTGGCCATGCCAAGAGGAGCACCCCAAGTGACAAGAAATCATCCCCTTTAGATTTCTTCAAGAAATTAAAAGGTTGTCACAAGGGTAACAACACAAAAGAGATCCACAAGCTCAAAGCCTATCTCGAGCAATTTGGCTATCTCAACTATCCAAACAAAACCCATGCCACCGATGATGATTTCGACGATATTCTTGAATCAGCCCTCAAAACCTACCAAAAGAACTACCACATCAAACCCTCAGGTATTGTAGACGATGCAACGATATCAAAACTGATAACCCCGCGATGTGGGTTACCTGATATCGTAAACGGCACTAACTACATGCAACCTCGTGACAAGAAACACGAGTTGAGCAACATCCACATAGTATCCCACTATAGTTTTTTTGAAGGAAACCCTAAATGGCCATCTACTAAAACCCATCTCACTTATAGATTCTTGTCCAACGTTCCCTCAAATGCTATAAACCCTGTGGCAAGTGCCTTCCAAAAGTGGCAGTCTTCCACCCACTTCACCTTTGCACAAGTCCAAACCAATCAAAATGCTGATTTGGAAATAGGGTTCTACAGAGCTGATCACGGAGATCGATTCCCTTTTGAAGGAGCCACCATAGCTCATGCATTTGCGCCACCAGATGGAAGGTTCCATTACGACGAGGATGATAGATGGTCCGTTGGGTCAGTTGCGGATGCTTACCATCTAGAAACTGTTGCGCTTCATGAAATCGGACACCTTTTAGGGCTTCATCATAGCGCTGAGAGAGCGGCAATCATGTATTTTGAGATCGGAGCCGGAGAGGTCAAGAACTTGCATGAAGATGATATTGCAGGAATAAGAGCTTTGTACAATCGTTAAGTTAGATTTGAAGTTGTCATGGTAATTTATGTATTTTTGCATGTGAAAAATAATTTCCTTATATTGGAATTTTTGTAATGAAGGAGTAATACTTTTTAATCGTCTGAGGAATTTCTGATTTCTATAATAGATAATTGTTGCATACCCTTAACAATTTCATACTCCATATAGAGGAATTATGTGCAAACAAATTCAGACCAGTAGACATTGCCAATGTCTGTGTTGCTCTTGAGTCGATGCCTTCTTTTCCTCAACCAAACACGGTCCTCCTATTTTGTTAGGTTTGTTAGACAAAATAAACATGAGATGTAGTCTATGATTGGGTTGTGAAATTATTTTAGTTGGAGGGGGTTGACTATGACTCATTATCACATAATTATTCATCTTAAATTGAGTTGTGAGATTCAATCTCATTAACCAAACACAATACAGATTTAATCTGGAGATATAATCTTGCAAACAAAACAACCCTTTAGTGTAAAACCAGTAACAAACACGAGCAAGATGGCACCAAGAATTATTTAGTTCAATCTCAAGGATCTACGTCCACAGAGAAGAAAAAATGAGAGATTGTGCATAAAACTTACTAGGATTACAATGTACAAATTATGAACCTATTTGAAAAACTTTTTAAATGTTTGCACATAAATTTCAAATGGGTAAATCCAAGAAGCTGATTTTTTTTTTCTTTGCATTGTAATTTGAATATCACAATTTGTTTATACAATTTAGTTTTCTACACCTCAGGTCCTCGGTATTGAAATCGGCGTGGAATTAAATTGATGGACGATTTTATGTTTGAGGCAAATAAATACTTATAATGATCGTGGGCCTTAGAATGGGCCGAATATACATTTAATTCATTGTAGAAATCCGGCCTTTGTCAATTTCAATTTCAATTTTTAGGCCTTAACTTATGTCTAATATTAGCCGGATCTAGTTTGGCTCATTTAGAGATTCAGATGTTTGAAGTCGACTTGTGTTATTCTCGTTTACTCCTTCCGCCCTTTAAATTTTGTCATGCTATGAGTCGACACGAATTTTAAAAAATATAATAGAAAGTGAGTTGAAAAAGTTAATGGAAAGTGGGTCTTACTTTTATATACTCCCTCCGCCCCTAAATAATTGTCCACTTTGATTCCGGCACGAGTTTTAAGAAATGTAAAGAAAAGAGAGTTGAAAAAGTTAGTGGAATATGAGTCCCTCCGTTCCATAGTAATTAAAAGAGTCATTTTTCCATTTTGGTAAGTTCCATAGTAAACTTACCCAAGGTTTATCGAACCGGTGGTTAAAACCGAAACCATAACCGTCGGTTACGCTTCCGAACCGAAACCGTGAGAATTTACCCGAACTGAAACCGTCGATTTTTGAACCGTGATTCGGTTCAGGTTCAAAAAATTTCGAACCGAAATCATGCCGGAACCGCCGGTTCCGCGCGTACCTGATCTTTCACTTTCGCACATAAATGGTACCTGATCTTTATTTTATAGTAATAGAGTCATTTTGCCATTTTGGTACGTTCCATAATAATAGGTCATTTCCTTTTTTAGTAAAAGTCAACACATTTTTCCACACCTACTTTACTTTCTCTTACTTTTTTCTCTCTTCATCTCTCTACCTTTTTTCATTTTCCACTTTATTCTCTCTTTATTTAACTTACCTAACACAATTTTTCTTAATCTCCGTGCCGAAAAGAAACGCCTCCATTACTATGAAACGAAAGGAGTAGTTTTATAATAAAATGTGAGTGAATGAATTAGCGGAATGTTGGGACAACTTACCATTTATAGTAAAAAGTGAAAGTGGACAATTAATGGAGGACAGAAGGAGTATTAATTTTTGTAATTAAATGTGAGGTCAAATGAGTTAGTGGAATATGAGGTCCACTATAAAAAATGATAAAATGTGAAATGTGACAAATAATTATTATCATTTGAAATCTTATAGGATGTGTTGATCTTAGGAAATATGTGTGTTGATGATGCTGGGGCAGTTGTTGTACAAGTCTGTTTTTGTTTACATATGCGGGTCGAAATATATGCGAGCCAAGCTTACAAAGATGTGATCAAGGTTAGATAAGTTCATTTTCTTGGAGGCTAAAACTGGCCTCTAAGGAGCTGGCTGCAGCGTTCGAGGACCCTTTGAATCGTTGATCATACGACACTACGGTCTCCAACATACTTGATTGATGTGGTCTCATGTTCTAGTGTTGCAACGAACCATCTTCTTTTTTGGCACGGACGGAAATGAAAAAATGTGACAGAATTTAAGAGACAGAGGGAGTATGTTCTATATGAGCTTTAGCTCAAACTCAAGAGCATAAATGACTGACTGAAGAAGATATCAACGTCTAGTTGGAAATTTGATCTATATATCTCACATCAGAACTTATATAACATACATATAATTTGTAAATTTATGTATCAACCACATGTTGATAATCTATAAGCTATAGTTAGGATCGTGAGATATTTGAAGGGCAGTTATGGACACGGAGTTATTATGTTTGAGGGCATATGGTGGTACACTGTTATATCAAGAAATAAAAGGTAGTGTTCATGCAATTGGCTAATGAATACAAGTATACTAGTACATTTTTATTTATAGAATTACACTCCCTCCTTTCCAAGTTAGTTAAATTGTTCTTTTTGGATTGTCCTAAGGTAGTCGAATCGTTTGTAAAAAAGCTTAATTTATTCTCTTTTTATATATCATATGTTATTCCTTTTAATTCCTACTTTATTTTTTTTACACAACCTTTGCACATTAATTTTCTAAATCTGATGTCTAAAAGAAGGGGAGTATTTTAACTAACTCGAAAAGATGGAAATACTTTTTATAGAAAACTAAAGCTGATATAGTATGTAGATAAACTAAAACTCTGCTTTTATACATGTATCTAGATTGCATTCACTTTTATTTACGTAACAAAAATTTGAAATTAATTTTTTTACATATAATCAAAATGTGATGTTATAATAGTTCACAATTTACTATTACAAAGTACATTAATTGTCATGGTTAAATATCTAGATTGCATTCAGTTTTAGTACTCCTAGTAATACTTTTTTCTTTGTACGATTATCAGCGGTGTTTCTTTGTACGGTGAACGCTATAGTTTGAATTCATGTATTTGACTAATGAATAGAACAACATTTTTTATTTTTAGGATTAATATATTTTGGGTAGACCAATGAAGAAATGAAAAGAAAAGAAGTCAATAATCAGAGCATCCGCATCGGTATTCTTAGCTAAGAGCAGGCGCCGTGCCGTCGGCACGGCGAGTACTCTGCTCGCTGCTGTGCTCTTGCCGACGGCACGGCTCTGCTCTTAGCTAAGAGCATCGCCGTGTCGACGGAAAGAGCACTGCCGTGCCCAATGGCGGTCGCAGGATTTTGAAGGTGGGGGGTCCAATTTTTTTATAACAACTGTAAGGTATTATTTGATGTAGTCGTAGCTGAAAGTTGCGATATTGTTATGATGCGATGGAAATTAGTAATGAGATAGATTTAATTAGATGATATAGAAACTAGATATGTGTATATACTAGTACTTAATATTAATTATGAATAAATTTTGAAATAAGTTAAGTAATGAAGTCTATAGCATGAAATTTTTTATGTATAATAGTTGTAGAATAATACATAAAACATCAAAAAAAAATACTAGCTAAAAGAAAATTCTGAATAGATTAATTAGTGAAGTACATAAAATATAATTTTTTTGTGTATAATTCATGTAAGAAATATTAAAAACATCAGAAAAATAGTAAAAATACAATTAAAATAGGTAAAAGCCAAATTGAGCTTGCTAGGATTCGAACACAGGCTAGGAAGATGCTAAGCAAGGGCACTCACCTGTGCTAAATCACCATAATATACTTTTTGAATATAAACTATATAGTAATAAGTGAAATTGTTGGGGGTTCCATGGGTCCCCCACACCCCCATGTAGGTACGCCACTGGCCGTGCCATTGGTAAGAGTACGAGTAGCCAACGTGACATGCTCTGAATGGCTGTTGGTTTATCATTTTTTTTTAAATTCAAAAAAAATCTGAAAAATTCAGATTTAATAAAAAAAATATTTTCCCACTTCCCAATAAAATATATCAATTTTTCCACACTTTTAATTTATCTTTTCATTATTTTCATCCCAAAAGTCACACTTTTATCTATAAATACCTCCATTTCAACACAAAAAATCACACTACACCAAACAACTCTCTCAACCTCAATTTTTAGAATTTTAATTATGCAATTTTTAACTTTTAGGATTTTAAGTATGTAGTTTTCAGTTTTTAGGATTTTAATTATGTAATTTTAAATTTATTTTGTACTCATTTGTAATAGTAGTTCGGGTATTTTTAATACATTTTAATATTGTGGAAATTTTTTTATTTAAATTGAATAATAGAATGGTGAGAACCTTGAGCATGCGAAAGAGTATGAATGTGGATGTTGACTCTTGCGAAAAAGCAGCGAGTAAGAAATGAATAAAAGTGGATCCGAGTCTACATCCATGCTCTTTGGCAAGAGCATGGATGTGAATGCTCTCAACGTCTCAACGTACATAGAAGTAAGAAATAAAAATAGTTAAGGAAGAAAAGAAAAAATTTACTACTCCACAAAATAAAAGTCCAATATTATAAGCTACAAATTAAAAGTAATCTTTTTGCTTATTTTAGAAATTTGGTGCAGCCTGGATATAATAATAATCTAAAATAGCCTTCCAAGCTTTGGGGGATTTTTGGAGGGAAATTGTTTTTTTTTAAAAAAGTGAAAAGAACAAAAACGGTGATTGAATCTATAGTTTCGGGATACTGTTAACCCCAAGTTCTATAATCATACGTTGAGTTTTGATCTGCTGAGCGACTCTTAGTGAGCGACTCTTGAGCGACAATTCCAGATCACCCACCACTCACGCACTCCTTCCGTTTTCTTCTGAATTTCTCTCTCCTCTCTGCTTCGAATACCTACTCCCCCTCTGCAAAATTTAAAAAGTCCGATCTCTACCTATTTTCCACAATTTTCTTCGTTTAATTTCTTAGTATTTTTTAAATCACAATCAGAAGCCATGGTTACATTTAGCAACTTTCTGATATCTGTCGAAGGATGATGATAAAGAAGAAGAAGAAGATTGACTATTTTATTCTTTCTTGCTCGATTCTAATCTCGTCAATTCTCTGCATATATTGTGTGAGAATCAAAATCCATCCGAGCAATTCATTTTCTCAATTCTCTCCTCGTCGTTTATTTATATGCCTACAATATTTATTTTCAGTTATTTCATCAAATGGTTTTTGCTATCAACGACGCGGTATTTGCGTTTTCTTCTATTTGTGTTTCACTGCTCATTCTGGAAATAATTCTTCTATTTGAAAGTGGTTGAGGGATGTTGACGATAATTATCACCTAGAAAGAGAAAGGGTCAGAACAATCAAGAGTGAATTGTGGTCTGAAATTGAAAATTGCAGAGTACTTCATCATTTTTGGCGTATTCTTTATCGTGATAAAGAAAGAATTGAGAAGAAAATTAAAGAAGAGAAAGAGAATTGCGCAGACAATACTGAGGAGAGAAATTCATTGAACAAAAATAAAAGGAATGAGTGCCGTGATATTGAATCATTCCTAAAATTTCTGCAATTAGTTTTCACTACCAAAATGAAAATTTTCAATCATACCCCTTTATCACAATAATTGGTTTCTCATTCTCTCTAAACAAAAATGAAAGAGATATTGCTTTTTTATTGCAAAAAAAATGGAGAATTTGCAGAGAGAAGAAGAAGAGTACTACTATGTACTAGGATGTCGAAATTTGCAGATATTGTTTTGGCCAGATTTTCCAATAGATAAAACTCATTCGGAACGAATTGACTACTGAATTTAATTGTTTTGCACGGAAGAATGAACATCTCAATAAGAATAAAATTTTCAGATATGCAATCCATGGCAGAAGAACATAATTGCTGTTTGCGAGAGAGAGAAATTAATACAAAGAGGAGGAGAATATTGCAAGAAATTAATACTAAGAGAAACAAAAAATGATTATGTCACTGCCACGTCAGCAGTCGCCTAAGTGGCGCTCATATAAAGGACTATAAAGGACTGCAGCTCATTCCTCATTATATGTTTTTAGAAAAAATTAGTATAATATGTCAAATACAGTTATACTAATTTTTTTCTATATCTTTCATATTTTATAAATTATGCATTAAAAAAACGTGTCAGCCCATAATATGCTATTTTTATATGGAGGAAGTACTACTCTCCCCGTCCCGCTTAAGATGACACGTTTTCCTTTTTAGTTTGTCCCAACTAAGAGCATCCACAATGGATGCCCTAGTGGAAGACCTAGTGAGAACCCTAGGGGTTGCCACGTCAGCATGCCCTATCTTTCTGCAATGGTGGAGCCCTAGTGCATGCTCTATCTCTTATCCACTTTTCAATTCAATTTTAAATCATTGTTTTTTAATTTTGTTTTTATTTACTATAAAATACTAAAATATATCATTTTAAACACCACATTAAAACTGCATCAAAACTAAAATACTAAAAAAAAGAAAAAACCAAACTAGTCATCTAAATTCAACCTCTGCGCCAAATTCTTGATCATATTCTTAGTCATCTGTCGGGCTTCCGGATCGGTTTCTTGACGAAGGTTGTTTTGGGCGTCAAGTATAAACCTATACTCAACCACCTCGTGGTAACCTCCGAACTCCTCGATCGCCCTGTCCATGAGCTGAACAGATGGAGGAGGCGCAGCCTGCGGGGGGGGGGGGGGGGGGGGGGGGGCGCTGATCCAGACGCGCCCGCCTTCGCCTTCCCTTTGGCCTGGGCTTTGGCAGCCTTGGTACCAATGGGACGTCTAAAAGTAGACGTAGGCGTGCCGGAACTCCCTTCCGGCTCAGCTTTCAGATCCACAGGAGATGGGCCGCTGCTCGTGTAATCGCCAGCGGCGGTGTTCTTCGTGCGCTTCAGAGCCGAGGATCCAATCGATATCCCTCCGTTGAACTTCCCCTTGTCCTTCAAGATCAGCCAAACATTGTACAGCTTGAACTGCCCGAACTGCCGTTGGTACTCGGACAACGACTTTTTGAGGACATCCTCCATTCTCTCACCGCTAGCCCTTCCGTCCCTGTTCCTGTTGTAGATATAACAGAAGTTGTTGATGTGGATCTTGATCCGATCCCAACACTTGCGCAGCTGAACCTTGGTCCGCTTGAACGCCCACTTCGGTTTTACCTCGTTGTAGCGTTCCTCAATGCGATCCCACATCCTGGCCGAAGTCTGGTTGTTGGAGGCTATCGAATCCTCCGATACATCGACCCAACACTGAGCCACCTTCAGGTACTCATCCAACTCGTAGTCAGTACGCCCTGTTGCATACTCCTCGTTCGGCTCGTCGTGTGGGAGTGGGACTAGGACCGATGGCGCCTTTTCTTTCCGCGCCATCTTCTTCCTCCCTTTCTTCGGCGGCGGCCGCACAGGGGCAGGAGGTTGCCCACAACTAGGCTCCATATCCTCAACCCGATACTCCTCGGTGCCGAAGAACGGATCGAACTCAGAGTCGGAGACGATAGTGGATCCTACAGATCCGGGCGTCTCAACCCGGTAGTCTTCGTGGCCGGGCCACCGGGCGCCGCCGCCGCCGCCTCCTCCACCAATCATCGGCATATCGTCGTCGACATTATTCGGGCTTGGGTATTGACTCAGATCCATTGTTGAAAGTGTGGATATTGAGAGAATATAGAAGACAAAGTGAAAGGTTTGGTCAAAAGTGAAGAAAATGGAGTATTTATAGTGGTTTAAATTAGGGTTAAGTAATTAAAAAAAAAAAAAACCGGAAAATTTGGGCTCGGGCTCGGGCGCACCTCTGCAATGGGCGCCCGATCTCACGCCCGATCGATCGGGCGGGCGATCGGTCTCGACCGAACTCTCGGTCGCGCTCGGGCGTGACCGAGGCCTGCAATGGATGCCCGACCACGCCCGAGCCCGATCGGGCGCGCGATCGGGCATCCATTGTGGATGCTCTAAGATGACACATTTCATTTTTTGGTAACTTTTCTCACTCCTATTAAAATATCCATCTTTCTTTATCGCTCTACTTTAATACCTACACTCACTTCTCTCTCTCCAATTAAACACTTTAACCAATAATTCCTAAAATCCCGTGCCGGCTAAGCAATGCGTCATCTTAGTCGGGCCGGAGGGAGTAGTATATTACATATATCAACTTCGTACTATTAATTTAGGTTTAATTGGGACGTACTTATTATAAATGTTTCGATTATTTACACCGTAACTTTAAGTTAATAAATCTTAATTAAAATTTAAATCGACTAATAATCATTATTTATATTTAAAAACTTTGATATGCATAACACAAAACTCAAAAGTTCTAACCACAAAGCTAAAGATCTGTTAGTATAATCCTTAAAAGGTGAATATAGAAAAAGCTAAAAGATATATGGTGAGTTGCTCAATAAATAAAGAACGCACACTGCAACAAAAAAATGGTAAGGATATTTTGAATGCAATTAAAAATACTAAGTAATTTGTATTTCTAAATAGTATGCCACTAATGCTTCAAAAGCTGTCCTTATTGTTGGCGTCTCAACTGAAAGTAAAGAACGCAAGTAAAAGCTTCCTAAAAAAGTAAAAGATTAAGTTATTTTGTCTTTAGTTTCATAATGTTTTTTTTTTGCGTCCTAAATTATTGTTATTTTTTAAAATTTTCTATTGCAAATGTTATGTTTTTGGCTCTCAACATTTGTCACTTTCTTATTGGGCAATTAAGTTAGTTGAAAGGGGGTGCACATGAGCCAAGGTACAGGGGATTATATCTCTGTTGCAGGTAACGAATTGGGAATAATAAATCATATTCTCTCATTTTTGAAGAAAATAACAAAAATTACACGCACATCACACACAATAAAATTGAGCTGCTCTTTCATCCAGAAGATAGTTCGATTGGGGGATCTCTGTGATCGGCTCAAGAAATGAGATTGTGGTTCATATTAGAAATGAGTCACTCACCCCTTAAAAGGCCTCATAAGGGAGAGGGTTATCCATCCTTATATAGAAGAGATAGGATCATCACCAAGTCGATGTGGGACAAGATATTAGAATTTTAACACGCCCCCTCACGTGTGGGCCGGAATGACACATCAGACTTCCAACGTGGGATAAAGAGATAAATCCATCATCGGCTTGGGCTCGCTCTGAAACCATATTAGAAATGGGCCACTCACCCCTTCAAAGGCCTCATAAGGGGGAGGGTTATCCATCTTTATATAGAAGAGATAGGATCATCACCAAGCCGATGTGGGACAAATATTTGAATTTTAACAGTTCATCTTCGCATTGGTTAGTTGCTGTTCTATTGCGTTTTAGAATCTGCAAATTCTAGTGAAGTTGAGGGAATTGTGTAACTGTTGTTTTTTGCATTCCTCTTTGTATGCCTTGAATCTGAAATCAATAATATCGCTCGAGTCTTCCCGTGGACGTAGGTATCTATACCGAACCACGTATATTCGGTGTCTTTGTGCTTGTGTTGATTTACATTACTTTGCCTATTTTGATTTTGGTTCTTGAGATTGATATCAAATTGGCGCCGTATGCGGGTAACGTATTGAGCATTGTTTTGTGAATGATGTCGAACGCAAAATTTGATATGGAGAAGTTCACGGGTAAAAACGATTTTGGGCTATGGAAGGTAAAGATGAAGGCAGTTTTGATCCAGCAAGGGCTGTGGGAGGCACTCAGTTCAGAAGAGGATTAGAAAGGAGAGGAAGGAAATCAGAAAGATGAGAAAGAAGTTCTCAAGAAGCAGGAATAGAGGGAAAGAGCACATAGTGCTATAATCTTGAGCTTGGGGGATAGAGTCTTGAGGGAAGTCTGTAAAGAGAAATCTGCTGCAGATCTATGGGCCAAGCTTGATTCCATCTACATGACAAAATCTCTAGCCAACAAGCTGTATATGAAGCAGAAATTATATTCTTTCAAGATTGTTGAAGGAAAGGGAATTTCTGAACAATTGGAGGATTTTGCTAAAGCTTTAGATGATCTGGAAAATATAGATATTGAGATCAAGGATGAAGATAAAGCAATTATCCTATTGAATGCTCTTCCAAAGAGTTTTGAGCAGCTGAAAGATGCCATGCTATATTGGATGGAGAATACTATCACATATGAGCAAGTGCAGGTTGCTCTCAAAACTAAGGAGATCAACCAAGTATCTGTCAAACCCCTTGATCCTGTCTCTGAAAGTTCTCCAAGAAGAAAGGAAAGGGAAAGTTCAAATCAGGAAAGGAAAAGGATGAGCCAGCCAAGGAAACAAGATCATGTCACTATTGCAAGAAGGCGGGGCATTTGAACAAGAACTGCTACTCATGGAAGAGAAAGAAAGAAGAGGAGGCTGCAACACAGAATAATGCAGATATTGCTCAAGAAATTCAATCAGACGAGGTCCTGAATGTTGTAGAAAATGACATAAGTAATTCTTGGATAATGGATAGTGGTTGTAGCTTTCACATGTGCCCGAAGCTGGAGTGGTTTCAGAGTGTTGAGAAGTCGTCAGGTACTGTTCTTCTTGGCAATAATCATATATGTTTAGTCAAGGGGATAGGCAGTATCAGGCTCAAGATGCAGAATGGCTCGAAAAAATTGCTCACAAAAGTGAGATATATCCTTGATATCAAAAGAAATCTGATTTCTTTGGGAGTTCTTGAACAGAAAGGTTGCTCATTCTTATCTTCAGGTGGAGTAATGAAGATCATGAGCGGATCTGAGGTTGTGATGGAAGCTAGAAGAAAGCATAGTTTATACTATTTGGCAGCTGAAGCCATCTCTAATGACCTTCATCTAGTCAAGAAAGCAGATGCTGAAATCTGGCACCTCAGACTGGGGCATGTATCATTTGATGGTGTAAATCAGCTGATAAAGAAAGGCTTGATTGAAGCTTACAGCAAGCTGAAGTCTAGGGACTGTGAGGTGTGTGTGTGTTAGGCAAAAGCAAGAAGCTTGGCTATCTGACAGGAAAGCATACTTCATCAAATGTGCTAGATTATACACTTAGTGATATCTGGGGGCCAGCACAAACCACTACACTTGGGGGAGTAAGGTATTTTCTCTCCATTATTGATGATTATTCTAGAAGAATATGGATTTATGTGATGAAGGAAAAGTCAGATGCCTTTGGAAAATTTAGAGAATGGTGCTCCGAGGTGGAAGTTGAAAAGAATCTGAGCTTAAAATGCTTAAGAACAGATAATGGGCTTGAATTTCTTTCCCACCAATTTGATGATTGCTGTAAATTGAAGGATATTAAGCGACATAGAACTGTCCCTAATCACCCTCAACAAAACGGGGTGGCTGAGAGAGCTAATAGAACCGTTCTTGAAAGAATAAGATGCATGTTAATCTCATCTGGAATGCCAGCCAAGTTTTGGGGAGAAGCAGCAGCTACTGCTGTGATTCTGATGAATAAATGCCCTTCATCAGCAATAGGCAATGAAACTCCAGATTACAAATGGTATGGGCATCATGGGAGCTATTCAATGTTGAGACCTTTTGGCTGTCGGGCTTACTCACACATAAGGCAAGGGAAGCTAGAAGCAAGAGCTTTGAAGTGTGTTTACTTGGTTATCAGAAAGGGGTTAAAGGATACAGGTTGTGGTCCATGGAACCTGGGGAATCAGAAGGTTGTAATAAGTCGAGATGTCACTTTTAGAGAGCTTGAAATGCCTTTTATCGATAAGGATAGAGCAAGTAAGCAAGCTGAACTAGTGCCATTAGTTCAGGTGGAGTCTCTGGATAGATCAGAGGAGCAACAATTTTCTGACCCCGTTTATATTTCAGATGAAGAAGAGCCTGATCTGGAGATGAATGATGCTGATAAACAGAATGTTGATGATCTTATTGATTATCAGTTGGCCAGAGATAGGCAAATAAGAACAGAGATTAAGAGGCCAACAAGATATAGTAATTCTGGACTGGTTTACTATGCACTCTGTGCAGCAGAAGAGATGGATTCCTCGGAACTAGGCACTTACAGTGAGGCTGTGAAAAGCAGGGAAAAGCAAAGATGGATCAAGGCGATGCAAGATGAAATAGACTTTTTGCTAAAGAACAAAACATGGATCCTAGTAACAAGATCAGTAATGCAAAAGCTAATTGGATGTAAGTGGATTTACAAAAGAAAGATGGGGGCTTTGGATAGGATCAGATACAAGGCTCGATTTGGTAGCAAAGGGGTACAATCAGAGAGAGGGCATTGATTATAATGAAATATTCTCTCCTATAGTCAAGCATAGTTCAATAAGGATGCTCATGGCACTTGTTGCACAAAATGACTGGGAGCTTCACTAGATGGACGTGAAGACAGCTTTTCTCCACGGAGAGCTTAAAGAAAGGATTTTCATGGAACAACTAGAGGGTTTCTCTAGCCTGGGGATGAAAACAAGGTATGTTTGTTGAAAAGAAGCATTTATGGCCTGAACAGTCAAGTAGGCAATGGAATCTGCAATTTGATGAGCATATGAAGAAAATTGATTTTGTAAGCTCTAAGTATGATGACTGTGTTAGAGTTTGTATACTAGAAATCACGTTTCGAGTGATTGAATACTGTAAAACTCTTATTTTATTTTCCAATGAATAAAACAGATTATTTTTGTCATAATGTTGTTATGTTTTACATTTAATGGATGTTAATGCATGTTTAAATGTATAAGTTAACTTAACAAAGTCTAAGTCTTTGTTTTAGTAGACCGGTTGTGGGCGTCGTCCACTTTAAGGTAATACGGTCAGTTCTAAACAAAGAAAAATATGAATTTCACAACCTAGATGGAATTAGACTACCCATCGAGAAAGGTTGCAATGTCAGTCCGTATATTTCTAAGCCTTACTGAAATAAGATGACATTGGTGTGGTATAGCACTGAACGGATCTAACAGCAAGACTTGCCTTGGGCTATCTACTGAAAGGCGAGGTCTTGATAAATATTTATTTCTTAATCAATGTAGGTTAGCATTGAGCATACGGTATTGATTATGCATTGCTTTGACTTATCAAATGGTGCGGGTTTTTCATAGCCCAATTATCCTGATATATTGGGCAGTGGTGATCGATATCTAGCGGTGCTAGGATTGCTATTATATTGAATCGTGCACGAGCTGAGTCTCGTTTGATAATGTCCTCAAGAGGAGCGCGAAACAAGGTTTTATTATTCGGAACCTAGCTAGTTGGAGTTTGATTACTCTATGAATAATAAATAAGTGTTTCATGCTGAGTCCACTCTTGGAATTAATAAGAAGTTAATTAATTAAGTCAATAGCAGACATTAATTAATTAATGGACATTTTAATCTTAAGCGCGGGAAATGAAAGATAAACGGAAACCCGGATTACTTGTAATTTCGGATTTGGATGGGGAGAGTTCAATATTACTTCTGTAGTGGCTGCTCGTAATATTCCAATTATAACTTATATTAAATTGTGGGTTCAATTTAATTAGTAAAAAGTAAATTGGATGAGCCCATATCCAAAGCCTTCCATAGATCCCTGTCTGGGCCCAAAAGGAACTTAATATAAATAGGAGAATAAAGGAGACAGAAATGACACAATTCAGATTAGTGTAATTTTCGAAAATTATAGCTCCAAGCTGTAGAGATTTTCGAATTCCTCTCCTGTTTCAAAAAGGATTTCTTCTGTCTTCTTTATTTAAGTCCTAGTATTCTAGTAAGATCAGCCCACACTGATATTAGAGTACAGTTCGGGAACCAGAGAGAAGATTTGTGGTCTAGTACTCAAAGCATCACGTGGAGAAGTCGCTAGCCATCTTCAATTCTTTGGAGAATTAAACAAGGTATTTTTCCTGCTCCGTAGAAAAGCATGTTTTAGGTTTCTATATTCTAAAACATGATTGATTCAAGTTATGAGCATGATACATGTGAAATTTGCGCGAATAGCTTTTGTCTAAATAATCTGCTAAATAGATCTGATAATTATGTGATTTGTTTTATGCACCCGCTTCCGCTGCCAGATCCAACAATTGGTATCAGAGCCAGTCTTTGGCTCTGATTATTTGGATTTAAATTTCGCGAAATTCATGTATGCATGTCTTATTTGATTACGAAGCGTGTTCTTGTTTTATTATTTATGTTTATGCATGTTGAACTCAAGAACATTCGAATCATAGAACTTGAATTATTCGAACGTACGAGATGTGCGATTCGTCGGCGCTTGCGCCGGGACGAATCGCACTACGTGCAATCGAAGTAGGGTTGTCGAATTGAGTGGGAGCCGAGGGAGTCGGGCATCGGGCGACGCGCCGGCGAGCAAGGGCTCGCGCGCGCCGCCGGCGAAACCCGTGCAAACCCTAGCCGGCCCCGATTGAACTCGACGCGACAGAAAAAGGAGCCGAAGGGATACGATCAAGCGGCGACGCGCTGACGAGCAAGGGCTCGTGCGCGCCGCCGGTCTCGACCGCATGCCCAGGCCGGAATCGACTTCGTCGCTGGAGAGGAGATGAGGCACGGTGGCTCGTCCGAGAACCACCGAGGTGCCGAAGCTCTACCGGATAAACCCTAACCCTAGAATCCCTAACCCTAGTCGCCCGTCACCGGCGATGCACGACCGAGAGCAGCTGCGCCTAGCGCCGCAGCTGCTGGTTCGCGCGAGGCCGTCGGTTGAGTGGGAGCTCGCCGGAGCATGGCGGTCAGTGGCCGCGGGATGCTCGGCAAGACGGAGGGAGTCGCGGCATACGCTCGCCGCGAGGGAAGGAGGAAGCGCGCGCCTTCGGGCGCGGCCTGCCGGCGGCGGTCGGGCGGCGAACTTGCCGCTCCGGCGAGCGTCTCCGGTGGGAGTCTTCAAATCTTCGTCGTGTTGATTCGTGCGAACCTCGAATCACTAGATATCGACGAAAGATTATTTTAATGATTATTTAATTTATTAATTAATAGATATCATTAAAAATAATATTATTTAATGAAATAAAATATTTTGGGAAGATTTCCCTAGATTTTAGGAATATTTGGATTATTTTCTATATCTATGAATATTTTATATCCTAGATGATATAGATAAGAATAATTTAATAGTTTCCTAAATATATAATATATCTTGAATCTATAATAAGATAAGATATATGTAAGATTACATTAAATAATATAATTAATCATCTTCCTAATCTTGAACTTGGAAATTATATGAATTTAATTTTTCATGTCTAATTAAGATTATAAATAATGTACTTTATTTTAGATATATCTTATAGTATGACATGAATAAGAATTAAATTCTAGAATAATAATTCCTAAACTAAGATACTAAAGATAATGAAAGATTTAATTATCCAGTCAATTAAATGCCAACAGAATTTAATTAGTCTTAATCTGCCTTAAGGCTAAAGGATAATTAATGAAAAACCATAACTAAAATATCTAAGCGATAATTATGAACTAAATGTTTATATATGGTCTCCATCGGTTGGACTGCCAAATTTTGTGAAGCTGATTTTCTAATATTATCGCCACCTACAGAGTAGGGACAATAATCCTACGAAAACAGTAAGTTCATAAGGGCGGACTTCTCAAATAATAAATAGAATGAACTAGAAAGTGATTCCTAATATTATCGCCACCTACAGAGTAGGGACAATAATCCTAAGGAATTACAAGTTTCAGGGTTCAATCAGAATTTATGAGATAGCTTGGTTTTATTATCAGCACATAAACATTGTTATGGGAGTGTGTTGTAGAAATAAAATTCTGTAATGCTAAATCTGATGGTCATGCTTAGGCAACATTAGGCGTGTTGACCTCCAGAGGAGGAAGATATTGATGCGTCGGTGCTGTGACCAGTAAAATTGTCAAAATTTTAATGCGTATTTACCTCCAGAGGAGGGTACAATTTATTAATTTGGCTGTTGTAAGATTTTGAAAAGTTTTATGGTTAATCTACTCAATTTCCTTACATAAGTTTATGACAAATAGTAAAATCTTCTGTTTGCAGTGCAATAAAATCCGTCAAGATGTCTTTTAATCCTCTTTCTGCCATTCTCAAAGAAAACAAACTCGAAGGCCAAAATTACATCGAATGGAAACAAAACTTGGATATCGTTCTCACAGCAGAAGAGTACAAGTTCGTACTCACTACTCCACGCCCAGCTGTCCCGGCTGCTAGTGCCAGCCAAGCATTGCGAGATGCGCATAGACGGTGGCATAAGGCGAATGAGATGGCTAAGTGCTACATGTTGGCTTCTATGTCATCAGTACTCAAGCATCAGCATTCTGCCATGGAAACTGCCGCCGAGATCATGACAAATCTCGCAAATCTTTTTGGTACTCAGAATCGAACGGCTAAGTCTCAAGCCTTTCGGAGTATCATGACGAAGTCTATGAAGGAAGGCTCGTCTGTGAGGCAACACGTCCTCGAGATGATGAGTCACCTCAACCAGATTGAGGTATTGGGAGGGACGATCGATCCCGAGTCCCAGGTTACTATAATCCTTCAGAGTCTTCCCCCTAGCTTCCAGCAGTTCAAGCTCAACTTTGAGATGAACAAACGGAATTATACTTTAGCAGAGTTGCTGACTGAACTTCAGTCGGCGGAGGACCTTATGGTTCAAGCTAAAGTAGCTATGATGAGTATCGCGCCTAATTCCTCTGGCTCTAAGGCTAGAAGAGGAAAGAAAAAGGCACCGAACCAAGTAGCAGTCAACAATGCTAAGGGAAAGAAGAAACAGCGGGGTGACAAGAAGCAAACTGGAAAATGCTTCAAGTGTGGAGAGAAAGGTCATTGGAAGCCAGATTGTCCTAAAAAGGGCAAGGCTACAGGTATGCACCATGCTCTAGTAGTCGAGTCATGTTTGGCTTTGACATCTACTCATACTTGGGTTATTGATACTGGAGCAACTGATCATATATGTTTTGATCCTGACTTGATGCAGGTGACAAGACGGCTACATGATCGTGAGATAGAGGTCCAGCTGGGCGACGCTACGAAAGTGGCGGCCGTTGCAGTGGGAGACGTTTATTTACGTTTTTCTAGTGATAGATTTTTGATTTTGAAGAATGTTTTGTTGATACCCTCTTTTAGAAGAAATTTAATTTCAGTTTCTAAATTGTCTTATGATGGATATTCGATTTCTTTTAATGACAATTGCGTTATTAAGAAAGATGGTTCTTATATCTGTCGCGGTATCATGGAAAACAATCTGTACACGATCACTTCTACACAATTTAATCAACGTAAATCAGAACTCAATGCTACATCGAAAATTTCTAAGAAAAGAAAAGAACCTTCAACTTCAATGAATGAAACGTACTTATGGCACCTTAGACTTGGTCATGCCAACGAAAGAAGGATTCATGCGATGGTTAATCAAGATCTTATTAAAGGTCTTGAGAAGGAACCGTTTTCGAAGTGTGAGTCCTGTCTCGAAGGCAAGATGACTAAGAGATCTTTTAGATCAAAGGGGAATAGGGCCAAAGAAGTACTTGAGCTCATTCATACTGATGTGTGTGGACCAATGTCAACCGAGGCAAAGGGCGGTTTTCGATATTTCGTCACCTTTACAGATGACTACTCGAAAATCGGATACATCTATTTGATGCGCTACAAGTCTGAAACTTTTGACAAGTTCAAGGAGTTTAAGGCTAAAGTAGAGACGCAACATGGTAAGAGTATCAAATGCCTGCGATCTGATCGCGGAGGCGAATACCTAAGTGCCGAGTTTTTGGACTATTTATCGGTAGCTGGGATTGAATCCCAAACGACTGCGCCGGGCACACCCCAGCAGAATGGCGTGGCTGAAAGAAGGAATAGGACCTTATTAAATATGGTCAGATCGATGATGAGTTATGCACGGTTACCTGTTTCGTTTTGGGGTCATGCTTTGCTTTCTGCAAACTATCTCTTAGACGTCTTACCTTCTAAATCTGTTCCTACTACCCCATATGAGTTGTGGAATGGGCGTAAGCCCAATCTAGAACATCTCAGAGTATGGGGGTGTCCGGCTCATGTATTGGAAAAGGATCCAACTAAGCTGGAATCAAGGACTGAGGTTTGCGTGTTTATAGGATACCCTAGAGGAACGAAAGCTTATGAATTCTATAGTCTCAGAGATCAGAAAGTGATTGTGAGCACTCATGCCACATTCTTAGAGGAAGACTATGTAATGAATCATAAGTCCAGCAGTGAGATTGCTCTAGAAGAGCTAACTCAAGTTTCAACTTCCATTAACCAAGAACAATTACCAAGTGTAACAACAATTCCAGAAACTTCAACTAATACTCCAGATATTGTAGTGCCGCGCCGCAGTGGGAGGGTCTCTCATGAGCCCGATAGATACATTGGTTTGGGTGAGTGTATGGATCACTCCTCGGACAGCAATGTACTGGATCCCTGGAATTTTGCAGAGGCGCAGGCTGATGTCGATCATTGCGAATGGGTGAAAGCAATGGATTCGGAACTACAATCTATGTTAGACAAAGACGTCTACGATTTGTCTGTCCTACCCGAAGGCTGTACTGCCATTGGGAGCAAGTGGATATACAAACGTAAACGTGGACCCGATGGACGAGTTAAAGTCTTCAAGGCAAGACTAGTGGCTAAGGGGTATACCCAAAAGGAAGGTATCGATTACGATGAGACCTTCTCCCCAGTGGCCATGCTCAAATCGATCCGTATACTTTTGTCTATAGCAGCTTACATGGATTGGGAAGTATGGCAGATGGACGTTAAGACTGCGTTTCTAAACGGGAGTCTTGAGGAGACCATCTACATGCAACAACCCGAAGGCTATGTGGTAAAGGGCAAGGAACACATGGTTTGGAAGCTTAAGAAGGCCATTTATGGTCTCAAGCAAGCATCTAGATCATGGAACCAGTGTTTCGATCAAACTGTTCAAAAGTTTGGATTCGAAAAATGCCCTAATGAAAGCTGCGTGTATAAGAAGGTTGAAAAAGGAAATGTTGTGTTCTTAGTTTTGTATGTAGATGACATTCTTCTAATTGGAAACAATAAAAAGATGTTGTCATCAGTGCGAACTTGGTTGTCCAGCCAGTTCGAGATGAAAGATATGGGTGATGCGGGACACATTCTCGGTATCAAGGTTCTTAGGAACCGAGGTAAGAAAATGTTGTGCTTATCCCAAGAATCTTACATCGAAACGGTACTTAGACGCTTTAGCATGCAAGATGCCAAGAAAGGTTTCCTACCTTTTAGACATGGCATCCAGTTGTCTCAAGAGATGTGTCCTAAGACAGCATCTGAGATAGCAGAGATGAGAAGAATACCATATGCCTCGGCAGTTGGTAGTCTCATGTATGCTATGCTTTGTACTAGACCCGATATCTGCTTTGCTGTTGGCATGGTAGCAAGATATCAATCAAATCCCGGCCAAGGACATTGGACTGCCGTAAAGAACATACTCAAGTACCTTAATCGGACTAAGGACTATGTTCTAGTTTACAATGCAGCCGAGCTCTGTCCTTTAGGATATACAGATTCAGACTTTCAGGCTGATCTAGATTCGAGAAAATCAACTTCCGGATATGTGTTTACCTTAGGAGGTGGAGCCGTAATTTGGAAGAGTGTAAAGCAGAAATGCATTGCAGACTCTACCATGGAAGCCGAATATGTGGCCGCTTCGGAGGCTGCAAAAGAGGCTGTTTGGCTTAAGAATTTCCTTCTGGACTTAGGTGTGGTTTCGAATATGCCCAAGAGCATCACCGTTTATTGTGACAATTCCGGTGCTGTGGCAAATTCGAGAGAACCACGGGCTCATAAGGCGAGCAAGCACATAGAGAGGAAGTATCATATCATTCGAGATATAGTGCAGAGAGGAGACATACAAGTGGTCAAGATTGAGTCAGAGAACAACCTGGCAGATCCTTTCACGAAGGCGTTAGCGGTAAAGCCGTATGAAAGCCATGTTGAAGGAATGGGAGTTCGACTAATTCAAGACCTCAATCCGCTTTCAGTATAAGTGGGAGATTTAGACGTTAGCACATTTTGTATACTCGAAAGTGTTTTGAGTATAAGTGGGAGATTGTTAGAGTTTGTATACTAGAAATCACGTTTCGAGTGATTGAATACTGTAAAACTCTTATTTTATTTTCCAATGAATAAAACAGATTATTTTTGTCATAATGTTGTTATGTTTTACATTTAATGGATGTTAATGCATGTTTAAATGTATAAGTTAACTTAACAAAGTCTAAGTCTTTGTTTTAGTAGACCGGTTGTGGGCGTCGTCCACTTTAAGGTAATACGGTCAGTTCTAAACAAAGAAAAATATGAATTTCACAACCTAGATGGAATTAGACTACCCATCGAGAAAGGTTGCAATGTCAGTCCGTATATTTCTAAGCCTTACTGAAATAAGATGACATTGGTGTGGTATAGCACTGAACGGATCTAACAGCAAGACTTGCCTTGGGCTATCTACTGAAAGGCGAGGTCTTGATAAATATTTATTTCTTAATCAATGTAGGTTAGCATTGAGCATACGGTATTGATTATGCATTGCTTTGACTTATCAAATGGTGCGGGTTTTTCATAGCCCAATTATCCTGATATATTGGGCAGTGGTGATCGATATCTAGCGGTGCTAGGATTGCTATTATATTGAATCGTGCACGAGCTGAGTCTCGTTTGATAATGTCCTCAAGAGGAGCGCGAAACAAGGTTTTATTATTCGGAACCTAGCTAGTTGGAGTTTGATTACTCTATGAATAATAAATAAGTGTTTCATGCTGAGTCCACTCTTGGAATTAATAAGAAGTTAATTAATTAAGTCAATAGCAGACATTAATTAATTAATGGACATTTTAATCTTAAGCGCGGGAAATGAAAGATAAACGGAAACCCGGATTACTTGTAATTTCGGATTTGGATGGGGAGAGTTCAATATTACTTCTGTAGTGGCTGCTCGTAATATTCCAATTATAACTTATATTAAATTGTGGGTTCAATTTAATTAGTAAAAAGTAAATTGGATGAGCCCATATCCAAAGCCTTCCATAGATCCCTGTCTGGGCCCAAAAGGAACTTAATATAAATAGGAGAATAAAGGAGACAGAAATGACACAATTCAGATTAGTGTAATTTTCGAAAATTATAGCTCCAAGCTGTAGAGATTTTCGAATTCCTCTCCTGTTTCAAAAAGGATTTCTTCTGTCTTCTTTATTTAAGTCCTAGTATTCTAGTAAGATCAGCCCACACTGATATTAGAGTACAGTTCGGGAACCAGAGAGAAGATTTGTGGTCTAGTACTCAAAGCATCACGTGGAGAAGTCGCTAGCCATCTTCAATTCTTTGGAGAATTAAACAAGGTATTTTTCCTGCTCCGTAGAAAAGCATGTTTTAGGTTTCTATATTCTAAAACATGATTGATTCAAGTTATGAGCATGATACATGTGAAATTTGCGCGAATAGCTTTTGTCTAAATAATCTGCTAAATAGATCTGATAATTATGTGATTTGTTTTATGCACCCGCTTCCGCTGCCAGATCCAACAGACTGTGTATACTCTAAGAGAAAGGATGGGAGGGCAATAGCTTCTCTTCTGCTATATGTAGATGACATGCTCATAGCAGGTTCAAATATTGATGAAGTTCAGAGGATCAAATATGATCTGAGTTGCAGGTTTGAGATGAAGGACTTGGGGGAGGCTAAGAGGATTATGGGGATAGATGTTATAAGAGACAAAAAAAGGAAAATGTTATGGCTCAGTCAACAAAACTATATAGAGAAGGTGCTAAAAAAGTTTCAGCTGCATGAATCCAGAATTGTCTCAACTCCTTTAGGACAACAATTCAAGTTGTCTTCCAATCAGTGTCCTAAGAGTGAATCAGTGTCTTAAGAGTGATGAAGAAAGGGAGCAGATGAAAAGAATACCCTATTCGAACATTATAGGAAGCATTATGTATGCTATGATTTGTACCCGGCCAGATCTTGCTCATGCAGTGATTTTAACAAGTAGATACATGAGTGATCCGGGAAGAGTTCACTGGCAGACACTTAAATGGGTGATGAGATATTTGAGAGGAACTGATAACTATGGGATATTGTATAGAGGAGATTCAGATCCAACAAAGGATGTCTTGATGGGATACTGTGACTCGGACTATGCTTCAAACTGTGACAGCAGAAAATCTCAGACAGGATATGTATTCACTTTATATGGGTCAGCAATCACTTGGAAGTCAAACTTACAATCTGATGCAGTTAAAGAGTGCTTTTGGCTCAAAGGAATTCTGATGGATTTTGGAGTCAGTCAAAAGAAGGTCATCATCAACTGTGATAGTAGCAGCACTATTTGCTTATCTAAACATCAAACGTTCCATGACAAGAGCAAGCACATTGATGTGCGACTGCATTTCATAAAAGATGAAATTGGGAAAGGAAAGATAGAGGTAAGGAAGATAGCAACCGAGCACAATCCAGCAGATGCATTGACTAAGGTACTACCTGCTACCAAGTTCGTTTATTGCTTGGAGCTAGTTAGCATTCTCAGGAAGTAGAAGAAGGTTTGATTGGAGGATAGGGACAGCTAGAGGTTGTTGATGTTGGATCCAAGGTGGAGTATTTGTTATGTTTTTGGCTCTCAACATTTGTCACTTTCTTATTGGGCAATTAAGTTGGTTGAAAGAGGGTGCAAGTGAGCCAAGGTACAAGGGATTATATCTCTGCTGCAGGTAACAAATTGGGAATAATAAATCGTATTCTCTCATTTTTTAAGACAATAATAGAAATTACACGCACATCACACACTAGTAAAATTGAGCTGCTCTTTCATCAAGAAGATAGTTCGATTGGGGGATCTCTGTGATCGGTTCAAGAAGTGAGATTGTGGTTCATCTTCGCATTGGTTAGTTTATGTTCTATTGTATGAAGATATGTGGCTGCATCAACTCAGCTTCAATAGGAACGAAGTTTTGGCTAAGTGTTGGAGAAGTCGTGTTCTGCACTAGCGCGCTTCTTTAAGTAAAAGGAGCTTTTATCCGGGCCGTTAGATGCAATTATATTAGATGATTAAATCTGGTCCATCCATTGTAGTTAATGGAAGTAGTTAAGATTGTTGAGTTTGTTTTAGCCTCTTAATCGAGAGGGCTTTTGTATCCAATTTAATTGAGAGATTCATCTTCAATAATAAATTCCTTTCTTTCTCAATTCGATTCACCAGTTCTTGCATTCCACATTTGTTCTTCAATCTCGCGATTTCACTCGATTACGCAACAAAGTGGCGTCGTCTGTTGGAAGGATCTTCGAAGCTGGTTCAGATCGTCGGAGTTTGAAGAATGGCTGGGGCAAAGTTTGAGATTGAGAAGTTTACAGGCCAAAATGATTTTGGTTTATGGAAGACCAAAATGAAGGCTGTCTTGATGCAGCAGGGAGCGTGGAAAATCTTGAAGGATGGCAAACCGCTGTCAGTGGAGGGGCTGCCGGAGAAAGAGGCGGCAAAGTTGGAAGAGTTGGAGTACAAGGCGTACAGTACTCTCTTGCTTTATCTCAATGATAGAGTTCTGCGGGAGGTTCAGAAGGAGGAGACCGCGCTTGATGTATGGGAGAAATTAGAGTCACTATATGCTACAAAATCCACCACCAATCGACTCCATCTCAAGAACAAGCTACTGGCCTTCAAGATTATAGAATCAAAGGGTCTCCTGGAGCAGCTTGAAGAGTTTCATAGGCTTCTTGATGATTTAGAAGCAATCGAGGAGACAATGAAGGATGAGGACAAGGCATTGATGTTGTTGCATGCCTTGCCAAAAAGCTATGTACATTTCAAGGAGGCTATACTTCTTGGCAGGGAAACCAAGGTCAGCTATGAAGAGGTGTACCAGGCATTGAAACTCAAAGAAGTGGAGGATGTGGATTCTCTAAGAACATAAGAGAAGGCTGCATATCCAGTCCCAGAGAGCCTGTATACTAAAGGCAATGACAAGAAGTTTCCTCCTACCAAGAAGAAGTTTGGCAAGAAAACAGATAAGGAGAAGGTTGGTTTATTCAAGGAGACAAGGAGCTGTCATCACTGCAAGAAACCAGGCCATATCAAGAAGGATTGCTTTGCTTGGAAGAGAAAGCAAGCTGCTGAAAGTGCAGGCCCAAGCTTGAGTGATTCTGATTATGTTCAGGAGGTGGAGGAGAAGCCTCCTCAAGCATTGAATATCATGGAGATAGGTGAGGATGCTTGCTGGATTCTTGACTCAGGTTGTAGTTTCCATATGTGTCCACATGAGCATTGGTTTGAGTCCTTGAATGAATCTGATGGTTCTGTGGTCCTGGGGAACAATCAAGTTTGTGGCATAAAAGGGATTGGTAGTGTCAGGTTGAGGATGAAGGATAGCTCGGTTGTAATATTGAATGATGTGAGGCTCATTCCTGATGTTAAGAGGAATCTCATATCATTGGGGCTTCTTGATAAGAAGGGCTGTAAAATAGAGACTTTTGCTGGAAAAACATTGGTGAAAAGAGGGGATATGGTTCTTCTTGAAGGTGTGCAACATGGAATTCTTTATTATCTGAATGCAGTTGTTTTGAGAAGATCTAGGGATGTGAATGTGGTAAAATCAAAGCCTCTGGAATTATGGCATGTGAGGTTGGGGCATCCTGGGGTTGGCAGTATCAAGGAGTTGATAAGAAGGGAAGTTATTTCTGGAGCAACTGATAGAGTTGGTCAGCCTTGTGAAGTTTGTATTCTGGGCAAGGCTAAGAAATTGCCATATCCAAAGGGGAAACACACCTCTACAGCACCTCTAGACTATGTACACAGTGACCTGTGGGGGCCTGCACCAATGAGTTCATTGGGGGGAGGAAGATACTATATGAGTGTCATAGATGATTTCTCCAGGAAGATGTGGGTGTTTATTCTGAAGGAGAAGTCAGAGGCTTTCTCAAAGTTCAAAGAATGGTGTATCATAGTTGAGAGGGAAAAAGGTTGTGTGGTGAAGTGCCTGAGAACAGATAATGGCTTGGAATTCCTTTCAAAAGAGTTTGAAAATTTCTGCCATGAGAAGGGAATCAAAAGGCATAGGATAGTCCCCCTTAATCCACAGCAAAATGGGGTAGCTGAAAGAGCTAACAGGACTATCATGGAGAGAGTAAGAAGTATGTTGTTGGCCTCTGGGATGGAGAAGAAATTCTGGGCAGAGGCAATGTCTACTGCAGTGAAGTTAATCAACAAATGTCCTTCTTCAAGCATTAACAGTGAGACACCAGACTTCAGGTGGTATGGGAGTTATGGTCAGTATATTCATCTGAGGCCATTTGGCTGTAAGGCTTTTGCTTATCTGAAGCAATCCAAATTGGATGCAAGAGCTCTCAGATGTGTCATGATAGGCTATCAGGATGGTGTGAAAGGGTATAGGCTTTGGTGTATAGAGCCTGGAAACTTGATCAGTAGAGATGTTACCTTCATTGAGAATGACATGCTATTCAAGAAAACTATGGCTTCAATCTCTGATAATTCTGATCCTGATGATAATGCTGGAGTTCAGGTGGGGAGTCATTCCGATGAGAGTGATTCAGATAGTGATAGCACTGAAGTAGAAGCTGATAATGCAGTTGATCTGAGTGGTTATCAGTTGGCCAGAGATAGAGCTAGAAGAACAAACATTAGGCCACCTTCCAGATTTGCTGATTCAGAAATGATGTATTTTGCTCTATGTGTGGCTGAGGAGATTGAGTTCTCTGAGCCAGGGTCTTACAAGGAAGCAATGGAGTGTAAAGAAAGAGATAAGTGGCTAAAGGCTATGATTGACGAAATTGATTCCTTGATTAAAAATGGCACTTGGATTCTGGTGGATAAGGTGGAGGGCAGGTGATTCACTTGGATTTTACATGATTTTAGAGGGTATTTTTACTTGGTTTTGATCATATATTATGTACTTTGAGACATGGTTATAGCTACTTCTCTATTATGTTGGTATTTTGACCATTTTGTGAAGAATGTGTAGAAAAATGTACAAAATATGTGGATGTGCAGCTGCTCAATGTTCGAGACAGCTTTTCTGGATATTTTGAAGTCCGATTCGCATGTAATACATACCATTCTCTTCGTCTTCGAAAGAGCTTCGCGTGGATGTCTTAAACGTCTCAATCAGAGTTCGGTAGAAGAAGTTATGGTCGTTTTACAAAGACTGCGCAGAGCATGGACATAGCTGGCGACCCGCCAGGTTCGCATACAAACGAACCTGGCGACCCGCCAGCAAAACACGAAAAAAATGCCGTAAGCAGCTGGCGACTCGCCAGTTTCGACGCACACCCAACCTGGCGACCCGCCAGCTTCGTCGGACAGCTTATTTCAGGCCCAAAGTCAACCGTAGGTATATATATGCCTAGGAAACGCCTCCAAACACAACTTACACGCCTCCTACCCCAAAAATACCACTTTTTCACCTAGAAAGAAGAGAAGAACGAGCAGAGGATGGGTATTCATCGCAAGATTGAAGACGAGGCCTCCAATCCGCCCAATCCAATTCTAGGAGTTCATCTTTTAGTTTTATTCTTGTTCAAACAATGTTTTTGAATATTTCATTGAATATTTCTTTGACTTTTGTGTTGAACATGAGTAGCTAAATCCTTCGTAGAGTTCTACGGGGAAGATACAATGATTCTTATGTTTAATTGATTTCCTTTTTCTATGCCTTGGCTCATGTGGTTATTTTGATTTCTTCTGTGCTTATACATTTATTTGATTGATCACATTATAAATGCATGTGGATTTTACTACAAGAACTGAGAAGTGAGTAGTTTAATTTGAAAGAGAAGAAATTGACGTCTTTGCCAATATAATCGAGAGATTTGAGCCTTTGAATGAAGCTAAGTATCTTAGGAGCTATTAGGAGTTGTTGTCTTAGTTCTAGGAAGGAGACTTCGGTTCTAGGTAGCAATCTACAAACTATATGCTTTGAGAAAAGATATAGTTTTACCTTAGTGATAACTTAATAACCCTTGAGACCCTTTGTTGGCATAGTTAGGAAGTTAATTGAGCATAAGATAGTTTTCATCGATCCCGTAGGATTCTACTCTCCTCATCCTTGATCTACATCCGTATTCTCTTATTTGCTTTTAGTTCTCTAGTTGTTTTTAATTGTTTTTACCTTGCTTTTAAGTAGATTTAGAAAACCCAAACTTTCCGATTCATCTAGATAGTAGTTGAGGTTGGTTCGTGGTAATTAGGTTGACACTGATTGTCTCTGTGGATACGATGCTCTTTGCTTACTATTTGCTACATTAGCCCCGTACACTTGCTGGTATAATTTTGTTAAAAATAAGTTGAGTCAAGTTTTTGGCGCCGTTGCCGGGGACAATTTTGTGTTACTATAGCCTAATATCGTGATAATAATTAAGATTACTAATCTAGATTTTACCTGCTTTAATTTTTTTTCTTTTCTTTTTGAGTTATTCTCACTTTTGTGTTTTTCTTTTCAGGTTGTATGCTCACTCGCTCTAAGGGGCAACCATTAGAGTTATTCGATCCTGAGATCGAAGCATCCAACCGAAGGAGAAACGCTCAGAGAAGGCTCAATCAAAGGCGATCACTTTCGCCTCTTAAGAGAGAACCGTCTGCTCCTGTTGCAGTAACAATAGTGGACAACGAAGAGAACAATGTACCACATCCAGACCCGGTAGTCCAACAGCTCCATTTACAACTTGCAGATGTGGTGAAACAGCTGAAAGAAAAAGAGGAATAACAAGCCACAATGCCAGTGCAAAACATGTACGCTTACAGAGAGGTAGAGAACCCACCAATTGGCAACGATGGGATTGATGCCAATCATTTTGAGCTCAAGCCAGGATTGCTTAATATGGCTGAGGCTAATGCTTTTGCGGGGAAGGCCAATGAAGGAAGCTAATTAGTTGCAAGTGGATCTTCAAAAAGAAGATTGAATCTGCTGATAATGAGCAGATCAGATTTAAAGCCAGGTTGGTGGCAAGGGGCTTCACACAAGAGTATGGTATTGATTACAACGAGGTGTTTTCTCCAGTGGTCAAACATGCATCTATTAGAATTTTGCTGGCAGTAGTGGCAAAACTAGATTGGGAACTTGAGCAGTTGGAGGTAAAGACAGCACTCCTACATGGAGATCTTGAGGAGACTATCTATATGTGTCAGCCAGAAGGTTTTGTTAAGTCAGGGATGGAGAATAAGGTGTGTCTACTTAAGAAGAGTCTCTATGGCTTGAAACAAGCCAGCAGGCAGTGGCACAGAAAGTTTGATAACCATGTGTTGAAGAATGGTTTTATCAGATCAAAATATGATGAATGTGTCTACATCAAAAAGAGAAAGGGGGTTCCAGTTGCTTATCTTCTTCTTTATGTTGATGATATGCTGGTAGCAGGATCATCTAAAGAGGAAATTTAGAGAATAAAAGATGACTTGAGCTCTGCTTTTGATACGAAGGATTTAGGTGGAGCTAGGAGGATCCTGGGTATGAATACCATGAGGAATAAACATAAAAGGGAAATCTGGCTGAATCAGACAGACTATATCTCAAGGGTAGTGAGGAGATTCAGGTTAGGAGATTCCAAGGCTACTGCAACTCCTTTGGCTATGCATTTTAAGATGTCTGTGGGGCAGGCTCCTGATGTGAATCAAATTGTAGTCCTTTATTGTATTGTTTTAACACACATTTTTAGGTGAAAAATAGACTCATTATGATATATTGTAGGACAAAAGACCAATCCATAAGAGAGAGGAGGAAGAAAACAAAGGTCCAAATCTGATAAGTAATCAGCCATGCAAGATTAACTTAAAATGCTTCTACAAGTCCACCATTCCATTCACCTTCAAAAGAGCTTCGCGTGGATATCTCGCACGCCTCAATCGGAGTCCGGATGAAGAAGATACGGCTGTTTTACGAAGACTGCGCAATGCAGTGCAAAACGCGCGACCGGGCGTCAAAACGCGCGACCTGATCGAGAGTATAACAAAACGCCCGATCGGGCGTTTTTTCAAGATGCAAATCGCCCGACCGGGCAAATGCTACTGGGCCTGTTTTTCGGGCCCTAGCTATTTAACTATTTAAATAGCTAGGGCACGACTTCCAATGCATCTTTGGCGGCTGGGGAACGAATTTTGAAGAGCATTTAGAGCTTGGGAGCCATTTTAGAAGGAGAGAGAAGATCAAACCCCCTTCCACCTAAAATCAAGCCTCATATGGTAGCATTTACTCATCTTCTTGTGTTGTTGCCCACTATGAGTGGCTAGATTTTAGGGATTACTTCTAGTTTGTTAGGGGAGCTTGTAAATATGAATCCATGACTTTGTTTTGATAGATTTCCATGTTTTGGTTCTTGTCTATGTGTTTATTTCAATCCGTGTTGGGTTTTGCTAGCAAACTTAATCCGGTAAAGGCCTTAACTTCAATGTCTCTTTAACTTGGAGTAGGGAGCTAACATAGATAAGAAACCCTAGGCTAAAACTGATCAGGGGATAGTCCGGGGTGGATCTTATGTGTTGAATGTTTGTAGAAGCCAATCTCGAGCTTACTATGCGACTGTAGGAGTGAGGGGTTGGTGAGTAGAGCCTAGGAGATGTGATCAGCTTATCCTAGGTGTAAAATTCCACGATCAGTGATCAGCTGCGTGAGAGTGTAAAATCAACACGATCCCGATAAATATTGGAAAATAATTAGATTTTAGGATTCATGTGAACAAGCAACCCGAAACAAGCTAGAAGTAGTCTTTCCTCTCTATTGTGTTTCTCTTGCATTTTCTTGCCTTCTCATTTAGTACTTCACTCGCCTCTTGATCCAAAAAAAAAACTCAAAATCAAACTAATTTACTGTTTTTTTAATTAGGTTTAGTAGTTTTAGCAATTAATCTCCTCCTTGTGGGTTCGACACCTTTTATACTGCATTGCACGTCTGTATACTTGCAGAGGTAGTATTTTTAGGGATTTATTACTTGTTTTGTGTACTTAAATTGCACTCTAAAAATCACAACAAGTTTTTGGCGCCGTTGTCGGGGAGGCGTTAGTTGTTAGAACTTTGTGTGTTTTTTTTTTTTTTTTTTTTTAATTTTCTTAGTTTTATAGGTAGTTTAGTTTAGTTAAATTTTTAGTTTTTTTACTTTGTTTTCCACAGGGTGCCCGTAATCCGTGTGTTTCTTGTGCAGATATTATATCGTGGAAGGAGGGCGGAGCTTGTGTGGAAAGCACGTGATTAGTGGTCATCAAGTTCTGAAGCAGTGACCGTTTCTCAACGGTTGGGTAACGGATGGCTTGACTCCCACTCTTAGGATTTTCTGCTAGAACACTTCTTTACCGCACACACGATTATTAGGACTAATCTCGGAGTTGTTGAGGTTCTCGCTTCCGGTAGAGGGGTGACATCGTGCCAACTTAACCCCTTATTTGCTTTAATTTGTGTTGTTGTGTTGTGCTTGGTATTTTCTGCTTGACAGGGGTTCTAGTGTATGTTTACACGATCAAAGGGTCTAGCCGAGTTTGGTACCTTGAGTTCAGTGAGACAAAGACAGAGAAGGTTTGATTCAGAAAGTTCAGATTCAGAGAATACATTGTTGTTTGTTGAAAACATGGATGGTGGAGAGGGAATTGTGCCACCGGAAGAAATATTTGGTGATTTTTTCCAAGAGGCCAATGATCATCTAGATGCCTTTGCATATGCGTCGGATAATGTCAACATACCTCCTCACTACATTGGTTTGATTACTGAAAGATCTCAGTTTTGGGGGAAGAGTGATGAAGACCCCATTGCCCATCTGAATTTGTTCTATGAGCTCACAAGTAACTACAAGCCGCAAGGAGTGCCACATGATTCAGTCAAGAGACTTCTTTTTCCTTTCACTCTACGGGAAAAGGCACGTCTATGGTATGATTCCTTGCCGGGGTACAAGATTGCCACATTTGAGGAGCTCAAGAAGAAGTTCTTGATTGAGTTCAATTCTGCCGAGAGGTTGGACAAGCTTAGAGAGGCCATCCACAACTTTAAACAAGAGGATGATGAGACCTTCTCGGAGGCATGGTATATATTCTCTGACTTGATTCGAAAATGCCCAAGTCATGGTATGGCTCCAAACAAGGAGTTGCACAAGTTCTACAAAGGTCTAACTTATGAAGATATGCGTTGGATCAATGCCGCGAGTAAGGAAGACTTGTTGCAGATGTCTTTTGATCAAGTGAGAGAGCTCTTCGAGACTCAAGCGGCGGCACAGAAGACTTGGCATAGCTCACGGAGAGCTAGTAAGAAATCGGAAACATTTGGCGATAGCTTGCGTGATGAAGAGTTGGCCTTGGTGAAAGGCCAAATTGCGAGCATCCACACCCAAGTGGGGGTCCTATCTAAGGCCTTCACATCCATGCAATTGGGTGCTCCCTCCACTGTTGCCATTGTGAAATGTGGAGTTTGTCATGGGGATCACCACACTGATAAGTGTCACCTTGTACAAGAAACTGAGGATGTGAATTATGTGGGAAACCGCCAAGGATACAATCAAGGTCCGAATCAATCATATTTCCAAGGCAATCAGTGTCGCCAAGGGAACCAAGGAAATCAAGGGACTAGTGGAAATTGGAGGCCAAATGCACCTCCCGGGTTTGAAAAGAAGCCCGAGGTTGGAGACCCATTAGCTGCCATCTTTTCCTTCATGTCTGAGAGCAAGAAAGAGAATAATCAGTACCGAAAAGAAAGTGATCAGTTCAAGAAGGATGTAATAGATAAATTTCAGCAAATGGATGCCACCATGAAGAGCATGCAGACCCAAATTGGGCAGATTGCATCGGCATCGAACACAAGGCCACCTGGAGGCCTACCGAGTGACACCATTCCGAATCCGAAAGGTAACGAGCAATGCAAGGCTGTTTTGAGAAGCGGAAGAGAGTTGGTTCCTCCTCCTATTATGGACACCCTAGGTGGTCCCAGCACTTCGCACGCAGGGGCGGACGAAGGGAGTGAGGGGACTACCGCGCTACCGCTTGGAGCGGAGCAAGGGCAAGGATCGGTTGCATCCGGCAACAAGGATAAAGGAGAGGGTGAATCCGACTCGTCAAAGAAAGAGAAGCCGAAGTTGAGCCCCGCCTTAGACCCCAAGTCCCCGTATAACTTTCCCGATTATCTACCACCCCCGCCATTTCCAATAACGGGGAAGAAGAGAAAGCCCTATCAAGAAAAAAACTTTGAGTGGATGATGAATGTGTTCAAAAAAGTTAATGTGGACATTTCTTTGGTGGACTTGGTGATGAATTTCCCCAAATTTGCAAAGTTCTTCAAGGACATGATTGCCAACAAGGAACAACTTCAAGAAAATAGAGTTATGTCATTGAGCTCCAATTGCTCCCAGTTGATCTCAGGGAGACTGCCCACAAAAAGGAGAGACCCAGGAGGGTGTATTATCTCATGTGAGATAGGAAACAAGCATCTAGTCAAGTGTCTCCTTGATCAAGGGTCTGGTATATCATTGATGGCGTTGAAAACCGCCCGATCCATTGGATTGGAAAATAGAATGGAACCAATTGAGCTAGCTCTGCAGCTAGCGGATCACTCCATAGTGAAGCCTTCGGGAATAGTGGAGGATGTCCTAGTCAAGGTGAACAAATTCATCCTCCCTGTTGACTTTATCATTTTGGATATGGAGGAAGATAAAGAGGTTCCCATCCTACTCGGGAGACCTTTCTTGGCTACTGGAGATGTCTTGTTGGGAGCCAAGGATAACTCTGTGACTTTTAGAGTAAATGGGGAAGAGATCACAGTGAATGTGGAAAAGGCTATGAAAAAGCCCATGGATGCAAAAGCTTGCTTCGTGGTAGACGCCCTTGACAAGTGCATATACAAAAAATCGCGCTGCAGTGCACAAATTGAGGAGAGTGTTTATGATCTTGCCGACCTAGAAAGTGAAGGCGACGGAGTAAAGTCATCAACCTGTGATGATGAGTTTGATTTTGAGAAAAATGTTCATGATGGGGTTGCATCATTGTACACTGAGGGTTGCTTTAAAGCAAGTTTGAAACCCTCCATTGAAGAACCCCCACTAGTGGAATTGAAACCCCTTCCCTCGCATTTGAAGTATGCATTCTTAGAAGAAGAGGGCAGACTACCTGTTGTCATCTCTGCTCACCTCAGTCAGAAAGAGGAGGATGACCTTATTACTATTCTGAGACATCATAAGGGAGCAATTGGATGGAGCATAGCCGACATAAAGGGTATTAGCCCGGCAGTATGCATGCACAAGATCTTGTTAAATGAAGGCAGCTCTCCAACAAGAGATAGGCAGCGAAGACTAAATCCAATGATGCAAGAAGTTGTGGAAAAAGAGGTGATAAAACTGCTTGATTTTGGCATCATTTATGCTATATCTGATAGCGAGTGGGTTAGCCCAGTTCAATGTGGGGGAGTGACAGTCACGATGAGTGAGAACAATGAGGCATTACCAACGAGGTTGGTGAATTCGTGGAGGGTTTGTATGGACTATCGCAAGCTAAATGCGGCGACGAGGAAAGATCACTTTCCGTTGCCCTTTCTTGACCAGTTGCTTGACCGCATAGTCGGTCATTCACATTATTGCTTCCTAGATGGTTACTCTGGCTACAATCAAATCACCATAGCGCCGGAGGATCAAGACAAGACGACGTTCACATGCCCTAAGGGCACTTTTGCCTTTAGGAGGATGCCATTTGGGCTTTGCAATGCCCCTGCCACCTTTCAGCGTTGTATGATGTCCATCTTCAGTGATATGAATGAGGACATTATGGAGATATTCATGGATGACTTCTCAGTTTTTGGATCCTCCTTTGATATTTGCTTGAAAAATTTAAGAAGAGTGCTTCAACGATGCGAGGAGTCTAATTTGGTCCTAAACTGGGAAAAATGTCAATTTATGGTGCGCGAGGGCATTGTGTTGGGACATAGAGTGTCCGAAAAAGGTTTGGAGGTTGATCGTGCAAAGGTCGAAGTCATTGCCAAACTCCCTCCTCCAACCACGGTAAAAGGGATAAGGAGCTTCCTAGGCCACGCGGGTTTCTATAGGCGCTTCATCAAAGACTTTTCGAAAGTAGCCAAACCGTTGTGCAATTTGTTGGAAAAGGAAGCCAAGTTTGAATTAACTGAGGCATGCTTAGAAGCCTTTGAGCTCCTTAAGAAGAAGCTAGTAGAGGCACCCATCATCATAGCCCCTGACTGGACACGACCATTTGAGTTGATGTGTGATGCGTCAGATTTTGCTGTGGGGGCTGTCTTGGGACAGAAGCAAGGGAGAGTCTTTCATGCCATCTACTATGCAAGCAAGGTCTTAAATGATGCCCAAGTGAACTACACCACAACAGAGAAGGAAATGTTGGCAGTAGTGTTTGCTTTTGACAAATCCCGTGCCTATTTGTTGGGCACGAAGGTGGTTGTATTCACTGATCACTCGGCAATCAAATACTTATTAGCAAAGAAAGATGCCAAACCGAGATTGATTAGATGGATTCTCCTACTCTCAGAGTTTGACTTGGAAGTCAAGGACAAGAAAGGTTCTGAAAACCTTGTGGCAGACCATTTGTCTAGACTGGAGGGACTTGTCTTCTCAAAAGATGAACAAAATAGAGCAATCGCTGAAGAGTTCCCCGATGAGAGAGTATTGAGCATTATGATGAGAGGGATGACCACTCCATGGTTTGCGAGTTTGGCCAACTATATAGCGGCAGGAATCATGCCCAATGACCTCTCATACAATCAAAAGAAGAGGTTTCTACATGAGGTGCTTGCATACTATTGGGATGATCCATACTTATTTCGACTTTGTAGCGATGGTATAATTAGAAGGTGTGTAGGAGAGTGGGAACAACCCGCTATCATCTCCGCTTGCCACAGTTCTGACTACGGAGGGCATTTTGGTACAAGACGCACATCCTTCAAAGTGCTACAATCGGGATTCTATTGGCCAACACTCTTTAGGGATGTTAAGGCATTTGTAGAAAAATGTGATACATGCCAACGTAGTGGAAATATCTCGTGGCGCAATGAGATGCCCATGAACAACATTCAAGAAGTAGAACTCTTCGACGTTTGGGGGATAGACTTTATGGGCCCTTTTCCTAAGTCTAATGGGCACCAATATATCCTTGTTGCTGTTGATTATGTGTCCAAATGGGTAGAAGCGGTTGCATTGCCTACGAATGACGCAAAAGTGGTGATGAAATTTGTGAAGAAAAACATCTTCAATCGCTTTGGGACTCCAAAGGCCATCATTAGCGATGGAGGTTCACACTTTTGTAACAAAGTATTTGCAAACCTCCTTTCTAAGTATGGAGTCCATCACAAAGTAGCTACCTCATATCACCCCCAAACGAGCGGGCAAGTTGAGGTATCCAATAGGGAGATTAAGAGGATTCTTGAGAAGGCAGTTAGACCTTCAAGAAAGGATTGGGCAGCTAAGTTAGATGACGCTTTGTGGGCCTACCGCACCGCCTACAAAACCCCCATTGGAACATCTCCATACAAGCTAGTCTTTGGCAAAGCTTGTCACCTCCCAGTCGAGCTTGAGCATAGAGCTTTTTGGGCTTTGCAATTGTTGAATCTTGATTATGAGGAAGCTTCAAGAAAGAGGAAGATGGACTTGAATGAGTTGGATGAACTCCGATTCGATGCTTACAAGAGCATGTCCCTCTATAAGGAGAGAACAAAGAAGTTACATGATGCGGCCATCAAGCCCAAGGAGTTTCATGTGGGTCAACAAGTACTTCTTTATAACTCTCGTTTGAAGCTATTTCCTGGCAAGTTGAGGTCACGTTGGTGGGGGCCATTTGTTGTACACAAGGTGTACCCCCATGGAGCGGTTGAGTACTTTGATCCTGCTACCAACCAATTGAGGAAGGTGAATGGGCATCGATTGAAGCCATACCTTGGTGACCGAATGACCAATGAGGAGGTGATGGAAGAGACCCCTTTGGCCGAGCCTATTGTTTGAGAAAGAGAAGATGGAAGGTCTAGCCAAAGACGTTAAAGAAAGGCGCTTGTTGGGAGGCAACCCAACGGTTTGTAGTAAGATTGTTTTATGTTTTTTAGTTTTTATTTTGATCGCGAGGGTTTTCTTAACTCGGTTCTTTCCCTCGTTTATGATCTTGATAGTTTGTTTTCTAGTTTTGTTTTGTAGGAATAAGGACAAGCTACTTATGAGGAACCCAGCCGAAGGAAAGAAATACCCGACCCGCCCACCCCGACTTAACATGATTTGAGGGAGTCTTCTTAACCCTTTCTTTACTATTTTTGTCCTTTGCGTTTCATGAGTATGCACATTGAGGACAATGCATGATTTAAGTTTGGGGGTGTTCGCATGCTTGCTTGATTAGTGTTGATTTTGGCTTAAATTCTTCCTATATTTGTGTATAAGCATGCTTGATTTTCTTCCTTCGAATGTCACTAGGCACATCGTTTCCTTTAGGATTTGTTGGTGTGGACTTAGTTTTACTTAAGAGTTGGGCCGCGGAACCTTTCTTTCACTTATTAACCGCTTGAGAGCTATAACTTCCATATTTCAATCAAGTGAATGTAGTGTCCTTAGGAGTCCGATTTCTTGAGCTAAGGAGAGAGGATAATTCCGGTTTTGAAAAAATTGATGAAAAAAGGGCTTAAGGTTGATCTTCTAAACTTAAGCTTGATGAATTGTGAACTTGTTATTGTTGATGCATGAAAATGATTAGGCAATAGGACGTTAAGCCTCACATCCATATTATCACATGCCTTACCCTTCATAAACCCCTAGTGAGCCAAGTTTGAGCTTTGAAGCCTTATTTTTTGTTGAAATTTTTGAGTCACTAAATGAGCCTATGTTATTTTATCATTTGCTAAGCCTTAATTGATGGTCCCTTTCACCAAGGTTAAAGAGCTAGCACATCTTGGGAGGGTTTGTTGTGTGACAAGAAAGGGCTTGTGTTTGAGCCATTAGGTGGTAAATGATGTTGATAAAAAAAAAAGAGAAAAAAGAAAGAAGAGAAAAAAAATGAATAGAATAAAAGGCAGCCTTTTATGTTTGAAAAAGCCAAGGCTAAAAAATAAAAAATAAAAAAAAAAAGAGAAAGAAAAGTGAAGTGAAAAATAAAAATAGAATAAAAGTGTTGGTTTGTTAGTTTTGAGAAAATGAAAAATATCAAGTTTGGGGGCGTGTATTGTATTGTATTTGAGATGTGAGATGTGTAATGGATGTGCTAGAACTTTAAACTTGGTGGTGAGTCACTTAGCCAAATATGATCCCACCTTGACCAAAAGCCCCATTACAACCAAATGATCAAAGTCCTTTGATTTGTGCATCACAATGACTTATTAGTGGTAAGTTTTGTTTAAGTTTGGGGGAAACACCTCAAGTACCTTAAGAAAATAGAATAGCCGGAAGAACTCCTTTTGATGATCTAGTTATGACGGTTTGAGACTCTCTAGGCACTACCCGAGCATAAATTGGTGTAGTGGAGTGACAAGCTCTTAGGTGGTTGGTCGGTTGATTGGTGCACATTGCATGTTCTAAAGTCCTACTTGCGAGTGAATGCGGGGTCCATCCAATAATTTTCGAGGACTTGTGTGGGTTGGTGTGATATGAGAAGAAAGATTTCTAGGTCTACAAAGTGCTAAATTGTTAACTTGCTCGGGACGAGCAAGATTTAAGTTTGGGGGTATTTGATGTGAATCAAATTGTAGTCCTTTATTGTATTGTTTTAACACACATTTTTCGGTGAAAAATAGACTCATTTTGATATATTGTAGGACAAAAGACCAATCCATAAGTGAGAGGAGGAAGAAAACAAAGGTCCAAATCTGATCAGTAATCAGCCCTGCAAGATTAACTTAAAATGCTTCTACAAGTCCACAATTCCATTCACCTTCGAAAGAGCTTCGCGTGGATACCTCGCACGCCTCAATCGGAGTCCGGATGAAGAAGATACGGCTGTTTTACGAAGACTGCGCAATGCAGTGCAAAACGCGCGACCGGGCGTCAAAACGCGCGACCTGATCGAGAGTATGACAAAACGCCCGATCGGGCGTTTTTTCAAGATGCAAATCGCCCGATCGGGCAAATGCTACTGGGCCTGTTTTTCGGGCCCTAACTATTTAAATAGCTAGGGCATGACTTCCAATGCATCTTTGGCGGTTGGGGAACGAATTTTGAAGAGCATTTAGAGCTTGGGAGCCATTTTAGAAGGAGAGAGAAGATCAAACCCCCTTCCACCTAAAATCAAGCCTCATATGGTAGCATTTACTCATCTTCTTGTGTTCTTGCCCACTATGAGTGGCTAGATTTTAGGGATTACTTCTAGTTTGTTAGGGGAGCTTGTAAATATGAATCCATGACTTTGTTTTGATAGATTTCCATGTTTTGGTTCTTGTCTATGTGTTTATTTCAATCCGTGTTGGGTTTTGCTAGCAAACTTAATCCGGTAAAGGCCTTAACTTCAATGTCTCTTTAACTTGGAGTAGGGAGCTAACATAGATAAGAAACCCTAGGCTAAAACTGATCAGGGGATAGTCCGGGGTGGATCTTATGTGTTGAACGTTTGTAGAAGTCAATCTCGAGCTTACTATGCGACTGTAGGAGTGAGGGGTTGGTGAGTAGAGCCTAGGAGACGTGATCAGCTTATCCTAGGTGTAAAATTCCACGATCAGTGATCAGCTGCGTGAGAGCGTAAAATCAACACGATCCCGATAAATATTGGAAAGTAATTAGATTTTAGGATTCATGTGAACAAGCAACCCGAAATAAGCTAGAAGTAGTCTTTCCTCTCTATTGTGTTTCTCTTGCATTTTCTTGCCTTCTCATTTAGTACTTCACTCGCCTCTTGATCCAAAAAAAAAACTCAAAATCAAACTAATTTACTGTTTTTTTAATTAGGTTTAGTAGTTTTAGCAATTAATCTCCTCCTTGTGGGTTCGACACCTTTTATACTGCATTGCACGTCTGTATACTTGCAGAGGTAGTATTTTTAGGGATTTATTACTTGTTTTGTGTACTTAAATTGCACCCTAAAAATCACAACAGCTCCAAAGGATGAGAAAGAAAGATTGGAGATGGAGTCAATCCCTTATGCAAACATTGTTGGGAGTGTAATGTATGCCATGATTGGAACAAGACCTGATGTAGCTCAGGCCATTAGTACCACAAGCAGATACATGAGCAATTATGGGAAGGAGCATTGGTCTGCTTTGAAGTGGATACTAAGGTATCTGAAAGGAGTTGGTGATTTTGGAATATTATACAAAGGAGTTATGGAATACAATGGAGATTCTATAATTGGTTACTGTGACAGTGACTATGCTGGTAGTGTGGATAACAGAAAATCTCAGTCTGGTTATGTTTTCACCTTGTTTGGAGCTGCTGTGAGCTGGAAGTCAAGGCTGCAGAGTGTGGTGGCATTATCTAGCACTGAGGCCGAGTACATTGCACTCACCTCAGCTGTGAAAGAGAGCTCATGGTTGAGAGGAATTGCAGGAGACTTTGGTGTGGTACAACAGGTAATCCAATTTGTTGTGATAACAATGGGGCTATCAGTTTGGCTAAGCATCAAGTGTATCATGGAAGGAGCAAGCACATTGATGTTAGGTTGCATTTTATAAGAGAAGAGATTGAGAGAGGAAGAGTAAGGGTATTCAAGGTTGCTACTGCAGATAATCCTGCGGACATGTTGACTAAACCTTTGCCGAGAGAGAAGTTTGAGTTGTGCATGAAGCTCATAGGCATGTGCAGAAAGGAGAGTGAGTTGAAGCAACCAGGTGGAGATTTGTGAAGATATGTGGCTGCATCAACTCAGCTTCAATAGGAACGAAGTTTTGGCTAAGTGTTGGAGAAGTCGTGTTCTCCACTAGCGCGCTTCTTTAAGTAAAAGGAGCTTTTATCCGGGCCGTTAGATGCAATTAGATTAGATGATTAAATCTAGTCCATCCATTGTAGTTAATGGAAGTAGTTAAGATTGTTGAGTTTGTTTTAGCCTCTTAAGCGAGAGGGCTTTTGTATCCAATTCAATTGAGAGATTCATCTTCAATAATAAATTCCTTTCTTTCTCAATTCGATTCAATCCAGTTCTTGCGTTTCACATTTGTTCTTCAATCTCGCGATTTCACTTGATTACGCAACATATTGCATTTTAGAATCTGCAAATTGTAGTGAAGTTGAGGGAATTGTGTAGCTGCTGTTTTTTGCATTCCTCTTTGTAAGCCTTGAATCTGAAATCAATAATATCGCTCGAGTCTTCCCGTGGACGTAGGTATCACCGAACCACATATATCCGGTGTCTTTGTGCTTGCGTTGATTTACATTACTTTGCCTATTTTGATTTTGGTTCTTGAGATTGATATCAGCAAATAATTGCATCTCAAATTTTGCATTCTTAAAAAATAAGAGTTTTTATAATGACGTTGCTATATTATGATATGGCATACATTTAGATTTTTTAACATAGGTATTTCATGCCTTCATTTTAAGTTTGGCGGTAACGGATAATGTTGAGATCTATACTATGCACTTACACATTTATATAGACTGTACTCAGTTTCATATATACAATAATAATGAATTTATATTGTACATTTAATTAGTTGACAATTTCCTATCCAGAAATTCACATTAAATTGTAGTAATAATTAAAGTTGTACCTAAATGTCAAACTTTTCATTACTATCTTTTACTATTTGTACGATGAACAATGTATTCTTCATGAGCACATGCATTATAAGATGATCTAGCCATCTAGGTCGAAAAACTGGAACTGATTCATGTATTTGACTTATGAATACGACATTTTGGTTTGTTTAATTATATGGAGTACTTTTTATATAAAAAAAATCAGAACTAATATATTTATATAAATTAAAAAGCAAACTATACATTTTTTTTTCTAAAAAATGGTGTTTGCATTTTTTGGTATCTCATAAAAATAAATATTATCAAAATTTCTGGACAAAGACTTAATTTTATTTGAGGTATTGTTTTTGGACTTCTCTACCCTTTTCTTCATTTTTTTTTTCTTTAAAGGCTATTTAAATCTATTTTTTCGTTCATTTTTTATACGTACTTAATAATTTCAAATGACTCTCTCTCCTCTTTCTCTAATTATTTAAAATAAAATTATATTCTGTATTAATTTGTTGAATTGGTTGATTAATTAAAAAAAGTTAGGCTAAATCAATAAGGAGTTGAGTTACAGCAAGTTTAAAAACCTCAATTCACTCAATAAAAGTGAGTAGTCTAAATTATTTATCTAATCGATCGAACTCTAATTAGATGAAATTAGTTTATCTAATCTGATAATTATATATTATTGATTTGACTAATCAATTAAGCTTTGTTTATATGTATTTGCTAATAATGATTTTTTATTTTATATATTATTATGATGTGTATAATATTAAGTGTAGTTTTAGAGCACGCATCATTCAATAATTTTTTCAAATAAAAGAATAAAAGTGTTATTTATATTGAGAGGGGAGAGAGTCATTTGAAAAGATTATAAAAATGATCGGCAAAAATTGACAAAATAGCTTTAAAGAGAAAAGGAGGAAATTGTAAAAATGTCTAAAAATAGTGTAAAAGTATAATAAAGTAAAGTCTTTGTCCCGAAATCTCTATAGATATTTTTATGAAATATAAAAAAAAGTGCACATAGATAAACCTTTTTAATTATAGTTCAATTTAACTTTTTTATGTAAGGTAAGAAAAAAAATGAAAAGAAAAGAACCAATTTGTAAAGAATGAACAAATGAAATTGGTAAAGGAAGATACGATAATCTAAAATAGGAGAAGCCATAAATAAACTGCAAAAGTCAGCAATTTGTGGAGTAGATTATTAAAAGGTCTAAAATTGGCTAGATTTTTTCTGGAATTTTTTTATCTAGAAAAGTAAAAAAATAAAATGACCATGATATATGTGTCTACTTCCTCCGTTCCACAGTAATGGAGGCATTTCTTTTCGGCACGGAGATTAAGAAAAATGTGTGTAATGTATTAAATAAAAGGTAATAAAGTATGAGAGAGGAAAAAGTAAATGAGAATAAATGTGTTGACTTTTATTAAAAAGGGAAATGACTCAATTACCATGGAACGTACCGAAATGACAAAATGACTCTATTACTATGAAACAGATGGAGTATAGTTTAGGCATCACAGAAGATATTTCTCTCATCAACCGTATGAATGAAACCTTAATAATTTCGAAACTAATTATATACTTAGGGTACTTGCAAGCGTCCTAGAAAAAACCGGCCTACCTTGTTGGCGTCACAACTAAAATTAGAGGACGCAAATAGAAGCATCCTAGAAAAAACACCGCCCGGCCTACATTGTTGGCGTCACAACTAAAATTAGAGGACGCAAATAGAAGCGTTCTAAAAAAACAAAAGATTAAGTTAATTTGTCCTTAATTTAGGGACGCTTTCTTTTGCATCCTAAATTGTTGTTCTTTTTAAAAAAATTTCAACGCAATGATTGCGTCTCAATTTTTGTGTCCCTAAAAGATGAGGTCCATATTTATAGAATATGAGTGAAAGGAGTTAGTGAAAAGTGGGGTGTACCTACGATATTTATAATAAAAGTGAACCGTGACTCATAATGGCAGACGGACTAAAATAGTAAATCGGGACTCTTAATGGTGGACGAGGAGAATAAATTTTTTGTAGTGCAAGTACATAGGGTCCTATGATATATATATCTACTTAGATAAGAATTCACCTATGCAATAAAATTTCGTTATTCATATTAAGACCCGATACATTTACATATTTATGCATGTATTTATATTTCTTCTGTATTTGTATTATTGCACTATATATCTACTTAATAAGAATTGGCCTATTACATTAGCATTTCATTTTTTCAAATTATGACCCAATACATATGCTCCCTGCGTTCCACTTTAAGTGTAATATTTATATTTCGGTACGTATATTTAGTATTGTTTTATAAGTTAAACAGTAAAAATAATGTAAGAAAGAATGATAAATCACCTAAAGTGTGACGGAAGGAGTACATGTATATTCTTATATCTATATTTCTGCTATTTTATAAATAATATACTTCTACATCTGTATATTTCTTCTATTTTATAAATAATATACTTCTACATCCAATGTTTCAAGTAAAACTCATTCAATTAATGACAAACCAAACCCACAAATAAGTCCTGCTCCCTTGACTTCTTCTATATTTATTCTTATCTTCTGCTAAACTCGGTCTATAAATAGGAGCAATTAGCAGTTACATGTATCACACACAAAACACAACACTCTTTACATCTTTTCATGCACTCGTTCATGGCTTCTAAGATCTTACATCCCATCTCCTTCATCTTCCTCATTTTCATACTACTTGCTCCAATTGGCCATGCCAAGAGGAGCATCCCAAGTGACAAAAACTCATCCCCTTTTGATTTCATCAAGAAATTAGCAGGTTGTCACAAGGGAAACACCACAAAAGAAATCCACGAGCTAAAATCCTATCTCGAGCAATTTGGCTATCTCAACTATCCAAGCAAAACCCATGCCACTGATGATGATTTCGATGATACCCTAGAATCAGCCCTCAAAACCTACCAGAAAAACTTCAACATCAAACCTTCAGGTATCATAGATGATGATACGATATCGAAAATGACAACCCCGCGATGCGGGGTGCCTGATATCGTTAACGGCACCAACTACATGCAAGCCCATGGCAATAACCACGAGCCGAGCTCGAGCAACTTCCACTTAGTATCTCACTACAGCTTCTTTCCAGGAAACCCTAGATGGCCAGCTTCTAAAACCCGTCTCACTTATAGATTTGAGCCCAACTATCCCACAAATGCTATTCCCCCTGTGGCACGTGCCTTCCAAAAGTGGGATGCTGCCACGCGCTTTTCCTTTGCACAAGTCGCAACCAATCAATTCTCTGATTTGGTTATAGGGTTCTTTAGAGGTAATCACGGAGACGGATACCCTTTTGATGGCCGTGGCGGAGTCCTAGCTCATGCGTTTGCACCAACAGATGGAAGGTTCCATTATGACGGCGACGAGTTGTGGTCCATCGGGTCAGTTCCGGGCTATTTTGACCTTGAAACCCTTGCACTTCATGAAATCGGACACCTTTTAGGGCTTGATCACAGCAATGTTAATGCGGCTATCATGTTTCCGACGGTTTCAGCAGGAGAGGTCAAGAACTTGCATCCAGATGATATTGAAGGAATAAGAGCTCTGTATGCATAAGATATTATGCTTGATTGTCATAATAATTTACGTGTTTATGTTGTGTGTGAAAATAATTTCCCTATGTGGAATTTGTAATAGTGTCTAAGGTTACTCATTCGCCGAGTAGCCCATGTGTACGCCCTAATAGAGTCGAGCATGATATAAGCTCCTTTTCGGTTTTCTTTGTCGGTTCTTTCCCGGATCGCAAATAAGTCAGAACCGCATAGGGTTGTTAGAAGAGTCTATATATACTACCGCTTGTATTATTTTCATAATCAAGCATTAATGAAATAAGTATCTTTATATTTTGTGGCGTACCTCACGGTTATTCAGATGATGTTTTGTACTCCCTCTGTCACATTAAAAATGAAACGTTTTCCTTTTTGGGTTGTTTCATTAAAAATGAAACATTTCCTAAAATAGAAATAACTTTATCTTTACTTTTCCCCAATGGCGGATCCAGAAATGTTTTTCGGAGGGGGCATAATTGTGTTCTCTTACACTTTGTTTGCCGTCTTCTAGTACATGTAAACGATAGCTTCACTCATAATCATCATCATATTTTCTTATTATATTTGATACATCCAATAAACTAAAGTCCTAAATTGGTTCCATACATTTTCCTAAAAAATACATTTTAGTCATACACTTTAAGTATCTTAGCTTTTGTCCCAAATATTTATAGTTCGGTCAAAAATTAATAATGGACAATACGGTAGCTAAAATTTTCTTTTGAAAACTCAACTTGATGATGAAATTAGTTTATAAAATTGTATAAAAGTATAGCTTATAGTTTAAAGTTATATGGTATAAAATAAACTCTATATGCTTTAAAAATATAATCAACTGATATATATTTAATATATAACCATAATAATATTTATTTTGCAAATTTCATTTATTGATCAGGACTTGAAGTAATAAATTCTCTAGAGATACGTTTAGTAATTATTTTTATGAAATAACTAACTCTATTGAGAAATGGAGTGATATATCTATTGAAAGTCCGGTATTAAATCAAAATTTATAATAAGCCTACTAAATAATAAATGAACTCTATTAATTTCTTAAATTTGCCCAATTAATATTAGGCCCAACAATGCATCCCTATCACATGTCATCTTTCTTCTTCCCTCCGTCCCTGAGCAGATTCTTAGGGCATCTATAACCTTATCACAAATCCAGGCCCCAAGTCCCCTCCACGTCTCATTTCCATAAATTTGAGTCTCAGACCACAACTTCATTAACCCTGCAGGCCACAACTCGGGCCACAACTATTATTTTGCACTATTTACAACTACAACTTATTTTACTCGTAAAATAAAATACGTTGAACAATTAAAATACGAAAATTCATTTTTAATTAAAAATAATAAATTATAAACTAAAAATTAAAAACATTGAACAAAATAAGAAAATCAAAATGAGAGCTCCACTTCTAAATTTCAAACGTATAAGTATAAATTATATAACCTAAAAAATTGAAAATGAGAGAATCAAAATAGTCTCCACTTCTCAGTAAAAATAAAAAAATTAAAATACATTTCCCAAAATAAATTAAAATGCATGCCTCTCTCCCTCTCCCTTTCCCTCTTCTTCAGCTTCTCCAATATTCTGTTGGAAAATATATAAGCTATATGTTGGAGGAATAATTTAGTTTGGAGGAAATATTTGAGAGGAGGATGAGTGGAATATGTAGGAAATGGTTTAGGAGATGTTTTGATGTGGGGAAGGAAAGAACACTCAATTTCTCAAACTTTCTCAACTTCACAACTTCTCAACTTCTTCAACTTGTTCAAAATGTTACAACTCTCCACTATTTATAGGGCTTCACTTCATATTCTAGAATTCTCTACTAGAATCTATAATATTTTATATCTAGATTTTTTCTCCATAAAAATCTAGATATTTTCCTAACATTCTAGGAAATTCTACTAAAATATCTAAATATTTTAATACATCCTAATTCTAGAGAATTCTACAAAATATCTATAATCTAGAGAATTCTCTTAAAATATCTAGATACTTTAATACATACTAATATCTAGATAATTCTACTACAAAATCAAGTTTAATTATTTATTCCAACACCCCCCCTTAAACTTGATTTGTCATTCCGAGCAACATCCTGATCTTGATAAAGTCTTCGTACTTGAGGGACTTTGTGAAAATATCAGCAACTTGATCTTGCGATTTCACATACTCGACTTGGATCTCCTGATTTGCAACGCAGTCTCTAATGTAGTGGTAGCGGGTGTCGATGTGCTTGCTTCGGTTGTGGAACACTGGATTTTTGGATAGCGCAATCGCCGACTTGTTATCCACACAAATAGTTGTTGGCTCCTTTTGTGGCCACCCGAGCTCCGATAATAAACTTCTGAGCCATACTGCATGACAAACACTGAAGGTGGCTGCCACATATTCGGCTTCGCATGTTGATAATGTGACAATGGGCTGCTTCTTAGACATCCAAGTGAAGGCAGTGTCTCCCATGTAAAACGCATATCCACTTGTACTCTTTCGGTCATCATTGTCTCCAGCCCAATCACTATCACTGTAGCCAACAAGTCTATAATCATTAGCAGCTGAATATAATAGGCCATAGTCGATCGTACCTTTGAGATATCGGAGTATTCTCTTTGCTGCCTTGAAGTGGGTAGTGGTTGGATTCTCCATGTAGCGACTTACGAGTCCTGTAGCGTACAATATATCTGGCCTTGTGCAAGTTAAGTACCGTAGGCTTCCAACCAAGCTCTTGTATAGCGTCGGATCCACCTTTTCTTCTTTATCGTTCTTTGATAGCTTGATCCCGCATTCCACCGGTGTATTGATTGGTTTGCAATCCTCCATTTTGAACTTATTCAGGATCTCCTTTGCGTAGTGTTCTTGTGTGATGAATATTCCATCTTCTCGTTGCTTTACCTCCACTCCGAGGTAGTATGCCATCAGCCCGATGTCTGTCATCTCAAATTCTTTAGTCATGGCCTTCTTGAATTCCTCGAACATTTTTGGATTGTTTCCTGTAAAAATGAGATCATCCACATGCAAGCACACTATTAAGATATCATTTCCTTTACTTTTCACATAGAGCGCGTGCTCATGTGGGCATTTGGTGAAGCCGTTATCTTCAAGATATTTGTCGATCCTGGTATTCCACGCTCTCGGTGCTTGCTTTAGCCCGTACAAGGCTTTCTTCAACCTCAACACTTTGTCTTCTTGGCCTTTCACCACATAACCATCAGGTTGCTTGATGTAGACTTCTTTATCAAGAAATCCATTCAAGAAAGCCGACTTTACATCCATTTGATAAATCTTCCATCTATTCTGGGCTGCAAGAGATAATATTAGCCTAATAGTTTCTAAGCGAGCGACAGGAGCAAATACCTCGTCATAGTCGATTCTAGCTCTTTGGCTATATCCTTTTGTGACGAGTCTCGCTTTATATCTTTCAACTTCACCATTGGAATTCTTCTTGATTTTATACACCCACTTGACTCCAATGGCCTTGTGTCCCTTTGGTAGTGACACCAGCTCCCACGTGTCATTCTTCTCGATGGCTTTGATCTCTTCCTCCATTGCGACTCGCCAATTTTCACTTGTTGTAGCTTCTTCAAAGCTAACTGGTTCACAATCAGCAAAAAGGCAAAGTAAAGTGAGATCTTCTAACCTTTCTGTGTCGTCATACACTCCATCCAAACTTCGTGTGCGTTCTATGGCTCTTTCATTCAAGGAAGATGGTGGCGAGTCTCTGACAGCTGATGTGGGAGATGTAGGTGGAGTTGTTTGTTCTTGGTGCTCCTCTCCGGTCTGCTCACCTGCTCTTTGCTCTCCAAATGGTGGTATGAAGGTGAAGTCATTGTCTGAGCCGAAATCCCATACTCCTTCTTCATCGAACTCCACATCTCGGCTAATCATGGTTTTCTGTGAAGTTGGATCATATAACTTATAGCCTTTAGTGTTAGAGTCGTACCCGACGAAGATGAATGGCTTGCTTTTGTCATCGAGTTTGCTCCTCGTCTGATCTGGTACATGTGCATAGGCTTTGCTCCCAAACACTCTCAAGTGGGCGATCCCTGGTTTTCTCCCGCTCCAAGCTTCTTGAGGAGTCATTCCCCAGACACTTTTTGTTGGAGACCTGTTAGACAGGTATACGGCGCACGCCACTGCTTCTGCCCATAGCCCTTTGGGCAAATTCTTCGTCTTCAGCATACTTCGAGTCATCTCGACGATAGTCCTGTTCTTTCGTTCGGCAACTCCATTCTGCTGGGGGGATCTTGGGACCGTCAATAGCCGCCGAATTCCGTTTTCTTTGCAAAACTCTTGAAACTCCCTAGATGTGAATTCTCCACCTCGGTCGGTCCTCATTGCTTTGATTTGTAGACCGCTTTCTTTCTCGACGGCAGCCTTGAACTTCTTGAATGCGTCAAATGCTTCTGATTTCTGCTTCAAGAAGTATACCCACGTTTTTCTTGAAAAATCATCAATGAAAAGTAGGAAATAATTATTTTTACCGAGGGAGCTTGGCTTGATTGGTCCACACACGTCTGCATGGATTAACTCCAATGGCTTTTGAGCTCTAGAACTTGACTCCTTTGGGAACGGCTTTCTGAAGTGCTTCCCAATTAAGCATCCTTCACAGAGTTGATCGGGGTGCTCGATGGGTGGTAATCCTCGTACCATTTCTTTATTTGATAGCAATTTCAAGCTACCAAAATTCAGGTGCCCAAATCGAAGATGCCATAGCCAAGACTTATCTTTATAACATGCTTGAAGGCACTTCACCACATCATTTTGAACATTTAATAAAAACATCCTATTCTTGGACATAGGCACTTTGGCAATTAATTCATTTTTGCCATCTCTTATTGAAAGGCTATAATCTATCATGTGAATGTTATAACCTTTCTCTAAGAGTTGTCCAAGACTCAATATATTGTTTCTCATGTTGGGCACGTAATATACGTTAGAAATAAAATCATGAGCTCCATTCTTCAAACGAATTAGAATCTTGCCTTTTCCTTTAACTGGAATTTTAGATTCATCACCAAAGGAGACGTTACCACTTACTGATTCATCAAGCTCCACGAACATGCTCCTGTTCCCGCACATATGATTGCTCGCTCCCGTGTCGAGGTACCACATATCATCTTTACTTCCAGCTTCTCCTTTATAAGCTAGAAGAACACATCCATTTTCTTCATTCATATTCTCCACGTAATTGGCCTTCTCTTCAACTTTTGATTTTTTCTCTCTGCACTCGGAAGCATAGTGCCCATATCTATGACAATTATAACACTCTATTGAAGATTTATCGTACCTCGATTGTGGATTGCTCCTTCCTCGTCCTATATTTGGGAACTCCTTTCTTTCTTCATTGTTGGAAAAATATCCTCGTCCACGTCCACGTCCATGAGCATATCCTCGACCACGACCACGACCACGACCACGATCTTGTCTTTGTCCGCGACCTCTTCCTTGTGGGCCACCACCATTGCTCGAGCTTTCTTCTTTCTCCTTTGGGCTTACTTGCAACTTCAAAAGTTGCTCCACAATTTCTTGTTTCTTCTTTTGTTTCTCCTCATATGCTTGTAGCGAACCCAATAAGTGATCGATGGTCATTTCCTCCAAATCTTTTGTTTCTTCTATTGTAACTACTATGTGCTCAAAATTAGGGGTTAGAGAGCGCAATATTTTCTCCATGATTCTAATATCCTCCAATTTTTCACCATTTCTTTTCATTTGATTTGACACCGCCAAGACTCTTGAAAAATAATCCGAAATTGATTCGGACTCTTTCATATGTAAAGATTCAAATTCCCCTCTTAAAGTTTGGAGGCGTACCTTCTTTACTCGTTCCGCACCAACACATGAGATTTGGAGCTTCTTCCACGCTTCTTTGGCGGTGCTTGCACTCGATATCTTCTCGAAATCGTCATCCCCTAGAGCTTGATAGATGAGATAGAGAGCCTTCTTGTCTCTCTTTCTCGCATCTCGCAATCTATCCCTTTGTTGTTGGGATAAATCGGTCTCGTCTTGTGGCTCCTCGTAGCCATTCTCCACGATCTCCCAAACGTCGTGGGCTCCTAATAACGCTTTCATCTTGATACTCCAATTATCGAAACTGCTCTTATTGAGCATGGGGACTTGGAACGACGGCAAGTTAGCCATACTACAGGTAGGAACTTATGGCTCTGGTACCACTTTGTTGGAAAATATATAAGCTATATGTTGGAGGAATAATTTAGTTTGGAGGAAATATTTGAGAGGAGGATAAGTGGAATATGTAGGAAATGGTTTAGGAGATGTTTTGATGTGGAGAAGGAAAGAACACTCAATTTCTCAAACTTTCTCAACTTCACAACTTCTCAACTTCTTCAACTTTGTTCAAAATGTTACAACTCTCCCCTATTTATAGGGCTTCACTTCATATTCTAGAATTCTTTACTAGAATCTATAATATTTTATATCTAGATTTTTTCTCCATAAAAATCTAGATATTTTCCTAACATTCTAGGAAATTCTACTAAAATATCTAAATATTTTAATACATCATAATTCTAGAGAATTCTACAAAATATCTATAATCTAGAGAATTCTCTTAAAATATCTAGATACTTTAATACATACTAATATCTAGATAATTCTACTACAAAATCAAGTTTAATTATTTATTCCAACATATTCTTCATCCATTATTCCTCAAAAGCTAAAAAAATCAGAAAAAAAAAAAAAACAAAAGAGAATGGGGCACGGCCAGGAGGCTCCAACGCATGGCCGGGGCCGGACCGCGGGCGCGGCCCGGGACGCAACTGCGTCCTCGGGACGGTCCCAGGCCACAAATCTCCTCCGTTTAACGTACAGCCCAGGCCGGGACTCGCTCATTGCAGCCCGTCCCCAAGTGTTGGGGATGCTCTTAACATCTCCAATTCCGGCGTAACTCCATTATTTTCGACTCTCGTATTCCAATAACTCCATCTTTTCTTCTTCCCTCCTCCCTGCGCAGTTCTCCATTGCCGCTTAGCTAAGGAGTCTTCTTCTCTCTCAATTTTTTTCTACAGAGGGGGCGATTTTCCGGCCAAACCTTAAGAAAATTCAACCCTCTCGGTCGCCGGGGGAGGGGCGACCGCTCCCTCATGCCCCTGGATCAGCCACTGTTTTTCCCTCTCTTACTTAACTCTCTCTTCTTTAACTAACAAAACAACACTACATAAAATTCGTGCCGAAAAGCAAACGTTTCATATTTATTGGGACGGATGGATTATTAAAATTTTTATACTTTATTTATTAGTGAGGTGTTTGGATAAATTTGGGGACTGTATGAACAGTGAAAACTAAAAAGGATGTTTGGATTGGATCATGTCAATTGCTTTAATTTGTGAAAGAATTAATCATATCTTAATAATTTACCTGATTGTGACGTTTATTTTGGGAACCATTGAATATGCGAAAAAAAGCTTTATGAACTCTTGTTGTTGTCAGGTAGGCATGGAGGAATGAGGACGTACTATAGTTGGATTATTATTTTCGCCGTCAGATTTTGATATTGATAATTAAATCACATTCACAATAAACTAGTGTTTCTAATAACGAATGGTGGAAATTTGGTGATCAGTAATCTATATCGAATAGGCAATTAATATTTACACATGAGAGGTTCACGTTGTTCCAAACTAGTTGAAATCAATATTTGATACAATAATTCAATTTTAATTTTATTTTCTTGATTTCCATTTTGTCCTTTGGACTTTTGATTCCACATTTTACGGCACATATATATGCATTAAAACCGTTCGGTGAAATGGCAAAGTGATTTGTAGCCAAGGTGAAAAACATACTTCATTCACGCCATTTTCGCATCAATGGGAGTATAGTAACAAAAACCCCCCGCCACTTTACTTTGATATATTCAAACATAGAGTCCTGTTACAGCAAAACTCAATCTTATCACCGAACCACATAAACACACCCAAAGGATATATTTTATAACAGCCCAAGTTTTTGAACTACTCTTTAAGCTATGAATCTTAAGTAGCAAATTTTTCTTTATTATTATTTATAAGACTTGGAAAGAGACATAAAGAAATTTCGTATATTAGCTATTAGAAAAAAATCAAGTTTAAAAATAAAAAGTTTTTCTTGGAATCCTTTAGTGTGATTTATAGAAATAGAAGCGTTGTGACGAACTTTAACGTAAGGAAAATAATAAACGACAAAAACATAAATCCTAAACTGAGAATTATAAGGTCGGAGTACATAAATCGAACTAATGAAAGTTGAATATTCCATAAAACATGCAAGTTTTAGGCTGCTCGTTCGACGACTACACACGACTCCGATAGACCTGATGCATCTTTAAAACTTCTGCAGCCTAAAAATAAATAAATTAATTAATAAAATTATAATTTTATGCCAAAAGTATAGCTTTGATGAGTCATAGGCTAAGTGTAGCATTGATTATCTATGAACACTTGTATATATCAAACTTCCATCTCCATTTATACCTCTTACACCAAATAACAAAACATGGAGATATAACTCAGATACCAAGATTTCAAGTGAAACAAGAAGCAACACCAAGAAGGTCAACTCTAATTTCTTCTTTTTCTTTTGACACTCAAGCATATGCATATATAACTTGAAAGTAGAATCTGCCCAAGTAACATTAACAAGTACACAGCAAGTTTGACATCATCTTCCACCACCAAGCCCTCCATAACAGTAAGACAAGTGCCCCAAAATCACCAAATTCATGAAGTAAAAAGGAGTCATACACTTTAATGACTAGTCAATTGGAAAACTTATCTCATGAATAAGAATCTGCCGGATTCCGGCGACTGAACTTAGGCATCCCGTTGACAAGGTGACAGCCCCATACCTCAAATCCATCACTGATTTCGCCCCTCAACAAATCTACAAGTTAAAAACACCAAACTTTGAAATTCAAGATTTAATCTTTAGAAATAAAACAAAAGGGGAAATGATAAAAATTGGGAATTCCTTACCATTCGGAGTTCCGCGAAAAGGCTGCGACTGTAGTGGCTTCAGGGAGTCGCTCTGGCAGCGCGAGGCACGGAGGAAGCCGCTGCCAGTGCATGCACAACGGCGGCGGTGGCGGTGGCAGATCGGGAGAGATAGGGCAGCGGCGGCTGAGGCGGTGCGTAGTAGCGGTGATTGGTGGTGGCGGTGGAATCCCGAGAGATAGAGACGACGCGAGCCGCCGAGCACACAGCAGCGGCGGCGTAGAGAGGAAGAGGGAGTGGGGAAGAAAGAGAAAGAGGAGAGAGAGAGGGAGAGTCGGAAGGAGAGAGAGACACCAACGGAGGCGGCGGCGGACAGCGGTTCTGGATAGAACCGGCGGCGACGGCGGTGGCAGGTAGAGAGTGGGAGGAGCTTCTCACATTAGAGCATCCACGATAGTGGACGAGCCGGTGGATGTGCGACCGACGAGCCGCTCATCCGTCGCGCTCGTCCGCTATAGCAACCGGCGAGCGCCCGAAGGACGTCCGTCATCTGTCAGATAAGCCGCTCGTCCGTTCAGTCGTCCACTATCACTCCCAACAGACGAGCGCACAGACATCCGAATTTTTTATTTTTTATTTAGAAACTCTATATATATGGATCGTTTCGGTTCATTTTCATTTGCACCACTTGTATTAACGAGTTTTTCTCTTTCTACTCTCTACATTTCTCGGCATCCCGAAATGACTAGTGGTAGTGGTAGCGGGGAAGATGCCGGTAGCAGTGGGGAAGGTGCAGGTGGCTGGGATAGTGAAGAATCGCGGCAGATCCGCAAACAGAAACGGGCCTATATGTCGGCTGAGATAAATCGACTGATGAGGGAGGCCTTGCAGCAATAGCAGTAGCAGCCGGCAGTACCTTGTCCCATCAAGCATTGAGTTATAGTACCTCAACTCCCATTTTCCGAAACCCATAACCGAAACCGAAACCTTTATTTGTTCGGTTCCTTGAGGAACCAATCGGTTCGGTCTTCGGTTCCACCGAAGGAACCGAACTCAAGTGCAATATTAATACATTAAGTAATAAGTCATGAAATCAAATGGACAAAAACCATGATTCTATTCCATTATCAAAAACAAAAATTCCAACAAAGTCTACAAAACTAAGTCCAAAACCAATATAAACCAACATCATTCATCAAACTAATTTTTACTTTTGGAAAACCAAAATAACAAATTTAAAAAAATATATAAAAATTAAATATTTAGATAAAAACGTTTATTCGGTTCTAACCTTTCGGTTCTCGGTTAGAACCGAAACCGAGATTAACTTAAACTTAATAACCAGAACCGAACCTTAACCTTATTATTTCGGTTGTCGGTTAACCAAAAATTGAAAAAAAAGGTTCGGTTCTCGATTAACCAAGAACCAAGAACCGTTTTCCCAGGCCTATACCCCGGGACCACGTCGGTGCACACCAACGATTGTTTGAGGACTATTTCCACGGTTTGGGGAAAACTTCTTCCGGCGGCGTTTTAGGATGCGACGTGATCTATTCATGCGTATCGTGAACGCTTTATCGCATCGGTACAAGTACTTCCAGCAACCAGCATCATATGGGCTACTATTTGGCGGATGTGATATACCCTAGGTGGACCGTCTTTGTGAAGACGATCAGATGTCCGCTCGAAGAAAAGAAGATTTTTTTTGCGGGTCGTCAAGAGGCAGTGTGCAAGGATTTAGAGCGGGCATTTGGTGTGCTCCAGGCTCGATGGGCCGCAGTTAAGGGTCCAACCCATTTGTGGAATCCCGACTGCATTGTTGATGTCCTGTACGTGTGTATTATAATGCACAGCGTGATCGTCGAACAAGAAGGTCCAGAACTGACGGATTGGACCAATGAAGATGATGCCGCCGAGCCAAGCCACGATGTGGCCACCGCCAGTGTACGAATGGGGGTACCTCATGATGAAGCCGGACGGCTCCAAGCCCATGCCGACATGCGCCAACAAGATGCCCATATTCAACTCCAGAAGGATCTAATTGAAGAGTTGTGGACGCGGAGGGGTGCACGTTGATTTAAATGAAATTGTATTTTTTTAATTGTACTTTTTAAATTTTTTTAATTTAATGAAATTATGATTCCATTTTCCTCATATTCGTGTTGAAATTTTAATTTTGTAACCGCATATAAAATGTGAATATATGTTTTCGAGAAGTCCTAGTGCTAGTCCACTATTGTGCAGTGGGAAGTCCTAGTGATGTGGCAGTGGGGTGAAAAGTCCTAGTGACGTGGCAGAAGGTGTTTTTGGAAAGTCGTAGTGCTAGTCCGTTGGGAAGTCCATCCTATTGTGGATGCTCTTAAATTAGGTTTTGGGTGTGAATGGTGAGGGATATATAAAGTGGGTACTCATATTTGGGTTATTTTGATTTTTGGGCTAGGAAATCATTCATTTGGGCTAAATTAGTGGAAAAATTAAATTTGGGCCCAACTTCTTTTGATAATTGGAGCTGCAGTATTTAAATGAAGGGAAGCCCAATTCTGAAATTTAATCATCTTTAGGACGAAATAAGATTTTTGGCCCAGTTTCAAAAATAAGATTTCAGTTTGAAAGAAAAATATTTTATCCTAAGTCCAGCGTAATGGTAAAATTCAAAATAAATTATATAAGATTTGAGTTTGAAAGAAAAATATTTTATCCTAAGTCCTGCGTGAGGGTAAAATTCAAAATAAGATTTGAGTTTGAAACCCGAGAATAGTGGAGGAAGAGATATTAAATATGAGTTTTTTTTTAAAGGAGAAGTGAAAAATAAAAAGGATTATCTAGGAGGCATGCATTCCTATTATAGTTTAAGAATTTCTTGAAGTTTGATTAGTATTTTATACTATATTGTGATGTTTCCAAAAAGGTTATCTCCGCAAGTTAAGGTCGGATCGTGAAATTCATGTTAAGGGAATTAAACGAACGAGGTGAATTTTTCTATCCTACGTACTAATGTGGATGAAAATGTATACTTATGTTGTTATTTAAGCAAATGATATTGTCTTGCCATAAATGATTTGTTTCATGTGTATGGAGCGTATCTGTTTGGTTGGAACGTAAGAATCGAATTCGAATCCGAGTGAGGGTGGTGTCCCTACTCGGATTAGTGTACACAGCTGACCGTGGAAGGTGGCCACCTTCCACGACACAAAGATGATATAGTGGAGGCCGTTGGGTGGTGGCCACCTCCCCGGCTGGAGAAATATGTAGGTGACCATGGGAGAGCACCATCTCCGCGGCACTTGGTGTTCAGATATGGCAGAAGTACAAAAGAACTTAGACCGATCAGTCGAACTTTAGCTCACAAAGAATTTAATAAGCTCGGGCCTTTTTAGAGAAAACCCTCAAGTGTTAGTGTGATGGCATGACAATATTTTCATTTTATGTATGTATATTTCGACAATGTGTTTACAGAGTATTTTTATACTCAGCCCTGCATATATTTCTAAATGTGCAGGTTGAGCAGTGACGATGGAGAATGCTGAGCAAAGTTGATGATTTCCTTTTTATTTGAAGTAGAGGCTCTCGGAGGAGCATGTCTTCACACATGTGACCTTGTTCATTCAGTTGCATACTAAGGTTTTGGATAACATTGACTGTTCTCCTATACTCTGATAATTGAATAGTAAAATTCCATTCCAATTCTAGTGATCAAGAGTTAATTTGAAGTTGTTTCCACTTTATTTCTGAATGAGTATTGAGTCACTATTTATCCCCTTTTTGTCCCTCTCTTCTTATTTTCCACCCCTAGTCACGGTTTTCCGGCTTTGCTATCCTTAGCAAAGTGCGGTCGTGACATATTTAGAGAACATATAGGTCATTCTTAGTAAACAAGTCATGATAGTAAGTATGACATAAAATGATCTAACTATGACATCCGTATTTTTCAAATCCGAATTTTATGAGCATGACCTAAAACAAACTAACAATGTTTTAATATGACCTAAAACAAGCTAACCATGACGGGTTCAACAGTTCGGTCTTTAAAATTGGTTCGACATTGATTATAACTCTTCAAACATATATAGTAACATAATTAATCTATCTATGAAAAATTATGTTTCTAGAATCATACTCCACACGACTAGTTTTACCATTTGGGGTCGTCCTCCAGAATTAAATAAAGTTTAAATATGGAACGTTTTTCAACAAATAATAATTATACACATCATTTATAATGTGGACCTGACAAACTCATAGTTTAGGATGTTTAGGTGGGTGATTATCACGAGTTGTTTAGTAATTTGAGGTATAAAGTTTAGGTTTCACCCACTTATTTGCTATTTTTAGAGAGAACTAGGTTGTCCAAGTCTTGATGCAAAAATAGGTCAAAAACGAACTTAAATGGAGTTGAATGCGACAATACAGAGAATTAGCCCGCCCGGGCATTTTCTAGGCGTAGAATCACCCGCCCGAGCGTTCTGGCTGGAAATACACATCGAGAGACAGAGAGTTCGCCCGGTCGGGCATTTTCCATCTGAAGAAACGCCCGCCTGGGTGTTTTGAAGCGAGTTTTGAGTTCCAGACAGTCACAGATCACCCAGTCGGGTGTTTTTGACAGACTCCTTATTTTGCCCATTTTTCACTCCAAGTATAAAATGGGACTTCACATACTTCGAACCCTAACTTCCCCAACCACGATTTTGAACAGAAACAAGAGAATGAAGAGGATTTTTAGGCGAAGGCCTCTCAAGAGATTGAAGGAGAAGACCCCCCACCATCAATCCCACCTCTGGGGGGAAGTTCTAGTTTATCTTTCTATTGTGTTTTCTTCCATTTCCTTTGTAATTCCTTTTGTTTTTGTCTTTGTGTTGGTTTTGTTGGTTATGAAGCTCTTATTATCTAATTGCTTAGCGACCAATTTGATACATCTTGTTCTAATTGTTGTCATCGTGAGATGCATGATTAGAATGGTTAGGTAATCAACAACTCCGTGTATTACATGTGATCGAGAGATGCATGAGCTAGAGAGAGGGCTTGGGTCCGTTGTTCTTGGGAGTCGGCCTTGACTTGTAAGGAGGAGACTCCGACATTAGAGTCCGACCAACGAGTTAGATGCACCCGAGAGGGGGTCTAACCAATTATTCTGACTTTCCTAACCACACATGAGACCCAATAGATGAGCATGACCCTAGGTGACACCCGTGATCCATACTAACAGATTCATATCCCTACCTTTCCCAATTTATGTGAAAACCATATTTTAGTTGCTTTATTTAGTTAATTGTCTTTACTTTCTTATTTGCTCTTTGTTCTTAGTTTAGGAAATCCAAAACCCCCTTTCCTAGTCTAAATAGTATTTGACATTGCATTACAGTATTCAAACCGGCATTTTAGTCTTCGTGGATCGATAGTTTTAGCTTGCCACGTGCTACTTATCCTGTACACTTGTGAGTGACATTTTAATTGCAAAAATAGCATGAGTCAGGACCCCACAATTCACTAACGCTCATTTCACTACCTTTTTTCTCTTTCTCTTACTTTTTTTCATCTCTTTTAAAACCCGTGTCATTCACAAGTTTGTCAATTTTTTGGGGATGGAGGGAGTATATTACAAAAACATATTTTTGTGACAAACATGCACAAACCGTATTGCTTTTGGAGGGCCTTTCTTTTGGAGGCTTTTCATTTACTAGACTCCTAGTTTTTGGGCAACCTTTTTTATTGTTGGATTTTTCAAAGTCTATTAACTGAGCATTGTCAATTAATTCTTTGGCCCATTACCTATAATATTTGCTCCCAGTATGGGCCGATTCTAATCGCTCAGTCCCTTAAATTTTGTCGTATTTTTTCATTGTCATGCGTCCCACAAAATTTGTCACGTTTAACATTTTTATCATTTTTAGTAATGGACGTCATATTCCACTAACTCATTCCAACTCACATTTTATTATAAAACTAATATATAAAAGTAGGACATACTCTCCATTAACTTTTTCAACTTACATTCCTGTCAAAGTGTGACAAAATTTAAGGGACAGAGGAAGTATATAAAAACTTATAGTACTAGTATTTGATGCACTTTTTATTAGCACTAAATAAACCTGCAAGTATACAGAGTATATATAGTATAGCTAAAGGTTAGTACTGGATATCGAACACGGGGAAGACGAACACAAAGTGTCTATCCTCTACTAAGACTCATTTACTATCTAGAAAAACAAGTAGGTTTTGAAAACTTTTGGAAAACTAATAACAATAAAAAGCATAGACCAACTAAAAGCAAATAAAACAAGGAGAAAGACGATAGAGACAAGGGAATCCCAGGGATGTGTGTTCACAGATATGGTTATACAAAATTCCAACTACAATACCCTAGCACAGTTGTTGCTTTGAAAGGACGAGTCACCTAGCTTATGCTCATGTGATACAAACGTTGATTACAAAATTAGTGTTGTCAATCCTAACACGTAACTCCAAAAAGCTCCTAAGACCCTTGAAAAGTCCTCACTCTCAATTAACAGTGTCGTTTTAAGGGAAGCTAACTCTAGCGTCTACTAAGTGGATCTAACTCGCTAGAACTCTGTCACAGTTATGAAGCAAGTTATATTAAATCATACAAGATTGTGTGACTCAATCATGTAGCATCAAAACTACTTAGGGAAGAAACAAAGTAAAAACAAAACGGATATTAAATAGAAAAAGGAATTTGTATAACCAAAGTTGTTACTAACACATCCCTAGAATCCTATGAGTTTAGTTACACATAATTGAATAAGGTAAAAACATAGATTGAAGGGAAGACAATTTGAACATAAAACTAAAGCAAATAAAACCCGTACGTTGAATCCTTGTCGTTCTTGATGTTCTTGAAATCCTTCTCCAACTCCTTGCACAAATGAAGTACTCTAGGTCTTGATCTCTATGAAGTATTTTGCAAAGAGAAGTTCTCTCTTTTTGATAAAGCTTGAGGTCTTATTTATAGGGAAAAATCAATCCTTGTTGTAGAAGGAAATGATCTCCAAAATATGGTAAATCTGGGCGCAAATCTAGGGCTTCTCGGATTCGCCGCCTTTCTCCGGCGGGCCGCCGCAACTTGGCCGGCGGTCGCCGCGTTGGAGTCCAGAGAGTCTGTTCCCTCGGTGGCGGACCGCCGCACATCTTCCGGCGGTCGCCGGACAAGACTTCTCTTCCAAGCACATTTTTCCGAGGCGGACCGCTGCATTGATCTGCCCGCCGGGCGCCGGCGATCGCCGCACACAACCGCGGCGGTCGCCGGTCGGCGTCTGACTCCAGATTTCCAGACTTTGCGTTTTGGCTCCCTTTTTCAGCTCAATTATGCACATTTCTCACAAAACACGTCAAAATACCAAAATAGATATAATATGCAAATAATGGACGTGTAGAGTGACTTTGACATAAAAAACGGACCAAATAATGGTCTTAAAACAGTGCAAAATCCGAGCGTATCAGTATTTAAGATATATTCCCTTAGTCCCACAAAATCTGTATTGATTCCTTTACAAACTAATGGATGCAAACAAATAGCACGCCCCTCCTCTAATCGAGCTTTGTTTTTTTTTTGAATTTTATAAAATTAAAAATTCAAATAATATTTTTTAATGTATTAGAATTATACTAAATAATACTCCCTATGTCCCATTAAAAATGCAACGTTTTCCTTTTTTGGTTGTCCCATTAAAAATGAAACGTTTCCTTAAATAGAAACAACTCTATCTCTACTTTTTCATCTCTCTTACTTTACTCTCTCTTCATTAACTCACAAAATAACACTACATAAAATTCCATGCCCATTCTCAAAACAAATAACGCTAAATGTGCATCGGACGAGGATGATACTCATATAAGGTATGTAGCATATCATTTATAATTGGTAACTTAATAGTTACTACATCTTTATTTAATTATTTTTATGTAATATTAAAAATTATAATTATAATATTAGTATATGGAGTAGTTAAATGATACTCTCTTCGTCCCCAAATAAGTCTCCTTTTTTCCGTAGTGGTCTCACAAAATTAGTCTATTTTTATTTTTAGCAAACTTTTTTTTCCTTATGAGGTGTGCCTTATTTTCCATTAAAAATATTTCAAATTTTTTCTTTGTATCTTTTACATACTTACCGATTTTGCATTAAAACACTCGCACACTACACACACTGCACACATTTCACGCGCACTACATACATTTCATACACGATACACACACTACACACATTTCACACGCTACACAGACACTTCGCACTTCACACTTCACACACTACACAAAATTTCACACCACGCATGTTGGCAATTGAAATAATTGAAACATAAAATGAATGTAAAAAATATCCCACATCGGTGTACCAAAAGAGCTTAATCCACTATATAAGTTTCATGGGCCCCTCCTCCTATAAACAATTGGTTTTAGGATGGAACCCATGGATTTCTATCATGGTATCAGAGCGGGTCGCCGACTGTGGGTCAAATTTGGGCCGAAATCGAAACATAAATTTGGGCCTTAACTGACCCTAAACCCAGCAGTATATTTGGGCCGAAACCGAAAAACTGACTGACCTAGCAGTAAATCTGGACTTAAAATTTGGGTCAAGAGGTTCAACCGAACGAAAAAAGAATTGGGCCAAGTGGTCCAATCGTGAGTGAGGGTGTTGACAATTGAAATAATTGAAACATAAGATGAATGTAATAAATATCCCAAATCGGTGTACTAAAAGAGCTTAATCCACTATATAAGTCTCATGGGCCACTCCTCCTATAACCAATTGGTTTTAGATGGACTAAACACACTTCTCTTACTACACGCACTTCTTACACTACACACATTTCTCACACTTCACACACATTACACACACCACATCCACTTCACACACTACACACATACACTACATAGATTCCAAGTATCCAATTTTTAGATTATTTTTTGATCTGAATCGAAAAACTTAAATTTGCCAAAAGTTTAAACCGAACCAAACCAAATTTAAAATTTCAGTTTGTGAATAGTGTATGTGTAGTGTGTGTATTTTGTATATAGTGTGCGTAGTATGTATTTTGTGTAAAATTTGTGTAGAGTGTGTATTTTGTGTGCAATGTATGTAGTGTGTGTTTTTTTGTGTGTACTGTATATAGTGTGTTTATTGTGTATAGCATGTGTGTAGAATGTGCAATGTGAGGATTGTATTTTTTTTGTGTAGTGTGTGCAATGTGTGTATTTTGTGTGTTTATTGTGTATAGCATGTGTGTAGAATGTGCAATGTGAGGATTGTATTTTTTTGTGTAGTGTGTGCAATGTGTGTATTCTGTGTATAGTGTATGTATTTTGTGTATAATATGTGTTGTGTTTGTATATTGTGTGCAGTGTGTGTATTTTGTGTAGTGAGTGGAATGCATGTATTTTGTGTATAGTGTGTTTGCAATGTGTATTTTGTGTATAGTATTAGTGTGTATGTAATGTGTGTAGTGTGTGTATTTTTTGGATAGTGTGTGAAGAGTGTGTATGTATATTTTATATAAAGTGTGTATCTATACATATATAAAGGGGGAGTTTTGGGGGTATTTATGGAATTACCAAGGGACTTTTGGGGGTATTTATGTAATCACAATTCTTGACACTAGAATGAAATTCTCACGAAAATTAATTAGCTTCTGCCACATGAAAAGGTGCTATAATTTCTTATATTCTTTAACATAAATGACATTTTTTAATTTTTAGTTTTCTTAGTTTCGTTCAGAATGTGTAGTAATAATAGTTCGCTCTTTTTAATTATCATTTCATTTTCTATCTGTGGTCATTATTACTTTTAATGGTTAATTCTGATTTATTGTAATAAGCAACACATTTTTATTAAATTTTTGGTAATTCATGTATTTTGTTTAAATAATACACTTCTATCTATCTATACACATATAAAAATGAAGTTTTGAAAATATTTACAAAAACTGCCTAACTAATTTTAAAATTATAATCTAATTAAAATTATTCTTTGTTAATGAATTTAAAGGGAGTTAATGGATACAAATAAATGCCGTAGTATTATTAAACATCACGTTTATTGAGAGAGAAACAGTTTTTCCGTTTCAAAAACTCCATGAATTCCATTATCTTCTTCTTCCCACACATTTATGCCATTAATTTTCTATGCTTCTTTCAACTTCTTTTTTCCTGTAAATTCTGGTATAGATGATGATAATGGATATGGATGGATGAGGTTTTTTGAAGCTGCGCGACAGCAATGGGGAAGGGAACCGGGAGTTTCGGAAAGAGGAGGAACAAGACACACACACATACAACTGGAGTGTGAAGGCCATCCGTAGAAAGACCACCTGAACTGGTCGCACGAGGTACCTCCGCAATGTACCCCTTAGATTCAAGACCAATTTTAGAGAAGGTACCAAGGCTGCACCAAGGAAGAAGGCCGCAGCTGTCTCTGCTTAAGGTCAAGGGTGCATTTGTTCCTGTTTATCTTTATTTCGATCTTAGAGGACAGTTTGATTTTTGGGATTGACATTTCAGCACCTTTTTTTATATAAGTTGTTACATTATGTTGGTTAAAAAAAAAAAAAATAATGGATATGGATGAGCGCTTGCAAGATCTCTTGTAATCTGCCGAGAAAGGCTCTCGGGTCTCGAAGTGCTATGCGAATGCGAGCGCAAGAATGGATTTGATATTGATCTTTATTTCGATCTTAGAGGACAGTTTGATTTTTGGGATTAACATACTAATTACTAGACATGGACGGTTTCAAGCTTTGAGAGCATGTCAACCTGGAGATGGATCTTGCAATCTGGCGAGCGAGGCTCTAGAGTCTCGAGTCTTGATTTGCTACGCGAGCGCAAGGATGAGTTCGATATTGTGTATTTTCATTATATTGTTTACTATACATGTTTACAGCCTCTTATTTATAGAAACAAGTAAGGCATACAAATAAATCTCTATAGAACTATTTTTGGTTGCAATATAAATCTAATATTGAATTATTTCCTTTCCTTTTTTTCTGTGAATTGTTTCCTACTTTGACATATTCTTGACTAAAAAATCGATGTCAATATCACAATGATCAACAAATTCTTTAGTTAGCTTTTGTATTTTTATTTTTTCATGAATTAATTAAAACGTTAGAGAAATATAATATAGATGATGGTCACTTTTTAACATTATGAGTTAGTAAAAATTGAAAAAAAAACAAAAAGTTTTTAAAGCAAAATAACATAAATGATATTGGCTTATCAAATCTTAAACATTAATATTGACGATGGTCATTTATTTAAGACAATTTTTTAGTTACATATTTACAACCAAGCTTTAAGTAAAAAAAAAACTCTACTATCAGTAAGGATTATCAAGTAGGCCGACTAAGTGTAAAATATCGAATATCGAATACAGATCTAGAACCCCCAAAATAGAATAAGTGATCAACAGAGTAAAATTGAAGTGGGACAAAGGGAGAATTTTATTGATATTTGGCTCATTTGTTGGTCATGATGAGTACTCCCTCCGTCCCGTATAATTCGGGTCACTTTGACTGAGCACAGGTTTTAAGAATTGTAATGAAAAGTGGGTTGAAAAAGTTAGTGAAATGTGAGTTCTACCTTTATATATTAGTTTTATAATGAAATGTGAGTAGGAATGGGTGAAGTGGGACAAATTATGTGGGACGGACCGAAATGGAAAACTGGGACGAATTATCCGGAACGGAGGGAATATATTTTAAAGTTAAGGGTTTATGATTTAGGTTTCAGGTTTGGGTTTTTAGTGTATAGGGTCACTAGATTAAAATGAAATGAAGCTCGACCAAGAAGTGTCTCACCAGTGCAATCTTAAATTATAGCTCTTGATAAACAATATCTTAAATTAATTTTACATTTCATATGCTACAAAGTTGGGGATTTTCAGTTTTTCGATAGTATATTTTAGTCATTTACAAAAAAAGTTCTTATTTTTGAAATAATTTTATAAAATAATTATTATTGTTGGAAATTTAGAATATATCTATCTATATATACATATATAAAATGGTAGTTTTAGAAAATTTTAAAATAATGTTGTTTTAATTAAAAATTATCTATCAATTAAAATTATTTTTATTATTTGAAAGGTCAAATAATTATAACTCCATATATAAAATGGGCCAAATATCAATAAATAAGAGGCTGTAAATATCAATGATAAATGCAGTTTCATCATTTAATTTAAAATTGAAAATTAATATTTTAAAAATATATTAATCTGTGCATAGCACAGACGTGATACTAGTTTTATATAAAATGTGTGTAGTGTGTGTGCACAAATTCTTCGAGTTTAATTTCATATCAATTACTCTATATGATTTGGTATTGAATTATTATTCAATTCATTCCTATCTAATTTCATAGAATTCCTATTATAATTCAATTCCGTGCACAAATTTTACTTGTCGATAAAGTTAAAATATGTTCCATTCTTCCCTGTTCATCAACTTATATTGATTCCACCTCTTCAACATTGTTTCTTGGACCCGCCGTAGACTACGCGGCTACGCCCTACTAACCATGTTTCATAGAATTGTGTATTACAAGTGCAATTTCCTTGCAAATACGCAGTCGAACAACTTGTATATTTTTCCAACGTCGTCGTATGGGAGTCAATCTTGTCTCGATCAATATCGCTATGCTAAAAGACAATAATAACTCGTTTTGATCCATTTTCCAAGCCCAATAAAATTAACTAAATTGGAATTAGGAATATTTGACATCGTTTTCAACTTGGCAGTCGAATTAAGCAAAGATACATAACTTTAAATTTCTAGGTAAATGCAAATAATTTCCAAAATAAAGACTTCATCAAGTGGAAATTACTTAAACTCTTCTTCGAGATTCGTACTTTCTAATTGCACAATTAATAATGTGATTGACAGCCACCGAAAAAGAAAAGAAAATAGATTGGGATCTTTTGGCTTTCCATAGATTTTAGGTTTAATTAATTCTATTTAGTTTCGGATTTCGTAGTTTTCTTTATTTTCACGGTGGAGAAGAAGACTTAAAAACCAAAAGGATTTTTCCTTAATATTAACTGATTGAAACTGAGTCGGAACAAATAAATTAACACCAAAGTTATGTAGTTTCCATAATGGAACATTGAATTGGACACCATTTACGGGACATTATAAATCTCACTTAAGTCTCTTGTTGCTTTGTTTTTCGATACAGTACTTCCAAAATGGTTGCCATAAAAATTATAAATACATCAAATTTACATTAACTTTCGATTTTGCCATTTTGAACTGTTTAGTGACCTAATTTTGAACTGTCGATTTTTAGTGACCTAATTATTTAAGTTTCAATTAATCTCATTGTTTCCTAACCTTCAAATAAAAATAAGATAGAGATATTTATTGGTTGATACTGTTAAGCCCATAGTAATATTATAAATTGTATTTGTTTGGAAATCTTAATTTATAAACAATCAAAAATTTTATGTAATTACCTGTGTTTAATCCATTTATGATTTGAAGCTAATTATTTCTCACAATTCTCGTTTCGAAACCTACAACAATAATAGTTTACATGGATTACAATAATTTTTTCTTGATGACCTGGTCTTTGTTTACCAATTAACTTATTTTACACCCAATATTCCAAGTCAAAGTCAGTCAATTAAGACAATCAAACCCAAAAATTAAATTATTCTTGACTTCTTCTGTTTATATTATTTTCCTCTGCCAAGCACAGGCTATAAATATGTACAATAGATACCATTAACATGTATCACAAAACAAATTATATACTTTTTTCTTTTTTTTTTCCATTGCTCATTCATGGCTTCCAAGATTTTTCAGCCCATCTCTTTCATTTTCCTCATTTTCATACTACTTGCTCCAATTGGCCATGCCAAGAGGAGCACCCCAAGTGACAAAAAATCATCCTCTTTAGATTCCTTCAAGAAATTAAAAGGTTGTCACAAGGGAAACCACACAAAAGAGATCCACAAGCTCAAAGCCTATCTCGAGCAATTTGGCTACCTCAACTATCCAAACAAAACTCATGCCACTGATGATGATTTCGACGATATTCTTGAATCAGCCCTCAAAACTTACCAAAAAAACTACCACATCAAGCCCTCAGGTATTGTAGACGATGCAACGATATCAAAACTGATAACCCCACGATGTGGGGTACCTGATATCGTTAACGGCACTAACTACATGCAACCTCGTGGCAAGAAACACAAGTCTAGCTCGAGCAACATCCACACAGTATCCCATTACAGTTTTTTTGATGGAAACCCTAAATGGCCATCTACTAAAACCCATCTCACTTATAGATTCTTGTCCAATGTTCCCTCATATGCTATAAACCCTGTGGCAAGTGCCTTCCAAAAGTGGGAGTCTTCCACCCACTTCACCTTTGCACAAGTCCAAACCAATCAAAATTCTGATTTGGAAATAGGGTTCTTTAGAGGTAATCACGGAGATGGAATTCAAAACGCTTTTGATGAAAAAAGCATAGCTCATGCATCTGCACCACCTGGTGGAAGGTTCCATTACGACGAAGATGATAAATGGTCCGTTGAGCCAGCTGCAGATGCTTTCCACCTAGAAAGTGTTGCACTTCATGAAATCGGACACCTTTTGGGGCTTGGACATAGCTTGGTTAATGCAGCAATCATGTATCCTACTTTCAGCCACGGAGAAGTCAAGAACTTGGACGCAGATGATATTGCAGGGATAATAGCTTTGTACAATCATTAAAATATTTCATATATAGTTGTCAAGTAATTTATGTGTTTTCGCATGTGAAAATAATTTCCTTATACTGGAATTTCTGTAATAGGAGTAGTATTCTGTGGTTCTATTTAAGGTTTAGTATGTACTGAATGTAATATAGTCGAGCATGATATAATTGCACATTTCCGAGCATGGTATATTTACAAACAAAAATTAGCATCTTTGGAATTGCATTAAAAGATGTCCTTAACCATATTTCTTTTTGGCATTGACTCCAAATTAAAAGGAATGGCAACAATCAAACTTCCTTCAGCTGGAACTTTAACAACTTTAATTAACGCCAACTTATTTGCAAACAGCTCCTTGGTAGATTGTTATTTGTATAACTACATCCACATATCTCCACCGTAGTTATGTAATAAAATCTCTTAGCACAATGGATTTTGCACCAACCCTGCTTTTAAATTCAATGTTCTTGTATATGAGGTGGCAAGCTAGAGTTATTAGACGGTACATAATTAAGATATTAGGACACTTTACTCTTCTAGACAATCTTTTTATTCTACTTTGGATAACTTCATTACTCAAAATGTTCCTACTTGTATCTAAGGTCATGCTAAAGTTTCAGATATCTACATTTAATAGTGATACACTAATTTTTATGCAATTGTTAACTGCTGATACTTGGATAAATAGGCTGCCGAGAGGAATTGGTAGAATAACGACAAGAAATTCATCAGTGCACATCTGAAGTATTTTCTTGATCCTAAACTTAGATTATGTTAATGCAGCAGGAAATCTCGATCCTAAACTTAGATTATGTTAATGCAACAGGAAATCAAAGAATTGCGGGAGCTGGTAAAGATCCTTGGTCAAAAATTTCAAGAGAGGAGAAGTGAATAGATTTAGCTTGCGTTTTTGACATTTATGTTTTTGGAAGTAATCATTTAGGAAGATTTTGATCATTCATTTGGTTGTAAAACAATACTTATTTTTTGTTTTATGTAAAATTTTGAATTTTGTTATTCTTTTGATTAGTTTCATATAATTTTTAAAAAATAAACTCTAATATTAATTTGAAAAAAAAATAAATGTAAAATTTTCTGAAAAAAATATCAATTTGCGAGCACAGCTATGCTTGCAAATAGACAAGAAAAATTGATCTATTTGCGAGCACATTTGCGAGCACAAAAGAGGTTCTAGAATATTTGCGAGCAAAAAAGGTGCTTGCAATGTAATAATTCGACTAGAAGATTTTGCAAGCCATTTTGCTAGCACCGGCCAATGTGCTCGCAAATTTTCAGCATGTGCTTGCAAAAGTGCTACGAGCCAAATGGGAAGCACCCTTCGTGCTCGCAAAGTGCTTGCAAAATGTCATTTTGCAAGCATATTTGGTTATTTGCAAGCATTTTCGTGCATGCAAAATACTCCCTCTGTCCCCCATTAGCAGTCACAATTTGACTGGGCACGGATTTTAAGAAATGTAAAGAAAAGTTGGTTGAAAAAGTTAGTGGAATGTGGGACCCACTTTTTTATATTGGTTTTATAATAAAATGTGAGTGGAGTGAGTTAGTGGAATGTGGGACCTATATGATAAAAATGAAGTGTGACTCTTAATCGGGGTCGGAGGGAGTACCATTTTTTTTTGCAGTGTAGTATGAAAATGAGGAAGATGAAGGAGACGGTCTGAAAAATCTTGGAAGCCGTGAATGAGACATGAAAAAAATGTATCTATTGTACGTATCTAGAGCCTGTGTTTTGCAGAGGAAAAGAATAAAAATTGAAGAAGTTAAAGAAGAAATATGTGTTCATCATGTTTTCCATGAAGGAGCAAACATATATATTGATGTACGCCTTCATTTCATATGAGTGGTGAGAGTTGATAAAACGGAGCTACTTGGTCCAACAGGCTATTCCATGAGGAGCAAGCACCCGCAAGTGACAAAATTCCCTTTTAATTTGATTTCATATAATGTTGTAATTTAGTTTTCTACACAACGCGTACTCGGTGTTAAATTGATTGTACGGTTTTATATTTGAGTCAAATAAATAATATCGATCGTGGATCTTAGAATGGGCCGAATACACATTTAGTTAACTGTAGAAACCCAACCTTTGTGAATTTCAATGTCATTTATTTTGGGCCTTAAAAGTGTCGAATAGCCCGCTCGAGTTTGGAAAAGTGTTATATTCCCTACGTCCGTCATTAGTTTTATAGTAATGTAAAGGAAAGTGAGTGAGAAAAGATAGTGAAATATGGGGCTCATTTTTATTAGTTTTATAATAGAATGTGAGTGGAATGAATTAATAGAAAGTAATGTGTACCTATCATTTGTAGTAAAAATGAACCGGGACTCCCAGTAGCAGACGGGAGTACATGCTATAATGTTGTATTTGAGCTTGAGCTAGCATAAATGATTGGTTCGAAAATTGATCTACATATCTCACATTAGACCTTATACAATATTCTCTCACGCTTTCCAATGACCTCCGTACCATTTCATGGAATTAAGTAATTGGTTTTGTAATATAGTCCTATAAAAATAGACGCTCTTTCTAATTTGGCACGCACGTCCTGTTAAATTAATCAACTTCTATTTCTAGTAAATTTTTTCTCTTTAGTAAGATGGTCTCTTTCTCCGGGTCTCTTTCTCCATTAATAATACTCCAATAACTTTTTCTTTCTATATCTCATAGTTACCGAACTATACAATAAAAAATGTTCTGTTCCAAAAGTGTCTGTTTTTGGAATTAAAGAAGTATTAATATTATAGTTACATGTGGCAACAAAATTTCCCTATGTTGCGATTGCTAACAATATTTATCGAGCACAACATAGGGTATAAGGCAAAAGTGCCCGGTAAAGGAAATACCGAGCATTTTTTGGGCATTGAAAGTGCTTCATATTAGGCTCGTCGGTAAATTTCGGAGTACTTATCAAGCGCAACACAATGAGATTCAGAGCACATGGCACTAAAGGTAAAAATTTGTACTCTCTTGTTCACATATGTTGTAGAAATCCTTGCCATGTAGTACATGCAAAAAAAAGAAATTAGGCACGCCCTACCAAACACGTTTTAGTGAATATGCTTTTACAATTGCAATTTCCTTGCAAATAAGCAATTGAACGACTTGTATATATTTCCAGTGTCATCATTGCTAGGAAGTCAATCTTCTCACGATCAATGCGCTAAATGGGAAAATGACAACACGTTTGCAGATTGAAGGTTAGATATTACAGATTTATTTTGCCAAAACCTTCTTTATTATGCATCAGTTTATTTACCAAATCAAAACAACGTATAGGTTCCAAACCCTTATAATAGAAGGAAAACTATTGCAATTTTCAAAACCCTATCACATTTTTTATAAATCCTACATTTTGAAACAGTAAACATTTTTTAGTACTTATGATTAATAAAAACAACAGGGTTTATAAATGTGAGAAATAATTATTGATTTGTACCTAATTATTTCTCACAATTGTCGTTTTGAAACCGCAATAATAATTGCTCAAAAGAATTGGTATAATATTAGGGGTGGCAAATCGTGCGTGTCGGGTCGTTATCGTGTCGACACGATAATGACACGAACACGATAACAACAAACACGAACACGACCCGTTAAGAAAACCTCAAACACGAACACGAACACGAGCCGCTACCCTCAGACACAAACACGACACGAACCCATTAACGACACAAACCGTTTCGGGTCAACACGACACGAATACGACACGAACCCATTAATGACACGAAAATAAGTATTGAAAAATGAAAATAATAAGAATAATAATATTAAAATATTATGTGTTAATAAGAATAATAATATTAAAATATTATGTGTTAACGGATAACACGAACACGCATTGTTAACGGATAACACGAACCCGACACGAACACGACACGAACATGACACGAAATTTTCGTGTCCTTAATGGGTCGACCCGATAAGGACACGAACACGATAAGCTCTGACCCAAACCCATTAATTTCGTGCCGGTTCGTGTCGTGTTATCGTGTCGTGTCAAAAATTGTCAGCCCTATATAATATGTTGCGCCCAAATATTCCAAGTCAATGTCATTCACTTAAAGACCTATTCAAACTACCAAAATTCTTCTTTCTTGACTTCTTCTATATTCTTTACCCCTGCCAAACACAATAAATACGTGTAATAGGTAGCATTAACATGTATCTCAAAACAAATTAAACATTCTTACATTTTCTAAGTACTCATTCATGGCTTTTAGGATCTTTCATCCCATTTCCTTTATCTTCCTCATTTTCATTCTTCTTGCTCCAATTGGCCATGCCAAGAGGAGCACCCCAAGTGCCAAAAAATCATCACCTTTTTTATTTCATCAAGAAATTAAAAGCTTGTCACAAGGGAAACCACACAAAAGATATTCATGAGCTCAAAGCCTATCTCGAGAAATTTGGCTATCCCAGATATGAAAACAAAACCCATGCCACTGATGATGATTTCGTTGAGATCCTAGAATCAGCCATCAAAACCTACCGGAAAAAACTACCACATCAAACCCTCAGGTATCGTAGATGATAAAACGATATCAAAAATGACAACCCCGCGATGTGAGTGCCTGATATCATTAACGGCACTAACTACATGCAACCTCGTGACAAGAAACACAAACCGGGCTCTAGCAACATCCACACAGTGTCTCACTACAGTTTCTTTCAAGGAAACCCTAGATGGCCACCTACCAAAACCCATCTCACTTTTCAATTCTCCCCCAACTTTCCAGTAAGTGCTGTAGCTCCCGTGGCACGTGCCTTCCACAAATGGGACTTAGCCACACACTTCACCTTTGCACAAGTGGGAGCCAATCAAAACTCTGATATGATCATAGAGTTCCATCGCCGCGACCATGGAGATGGAGCCTCTTTTGATGGCCCCGGTGGAGTCCTAGATCATGCATTTGCACCTACCAATGGAAGGTTCCATTATGATGCCGACGAGAGGTGGTCTATTGGCTCAGTTGCGGGTGCTTTCGACCTAGAAACCATTGCGCTTCATGAAATCGGACACCTTCTAGGGCTCGGACATAGCTCGGTTAATGCAGCAATCATGTTTTCGGGGATCGGAGCCGGGCAGATCAAGAATTTGCATAACGATGATATTCAAGGAATAAGGGCGTTGTACGGTCGCTAAAATGCCATATTACTTTATGTATTGTTTGCATTTGAAAATAATTTCCCTATGTTGGGATAATTGTAATACTAGTAGTATCTAAGGTTATAGTACTTGTTTGCTTTTATGCTGTCGTAACTTGTATGGTGTGAATTTGGATATGTAATCATCATTCAACAAGTTAATTATGTAATTTTTCTATTTTGGGATTTGTAATAGGACATGTTCTTGTGTTATCTAATATACTCATAAGTACTCCCTACATCCAAATATGGCCCCTTCCTTGTGCAGCATGAATTTTATACAACTTTATTTTATAGCAGTGAAAATAAAGTAAGAAAGATGGAATATAGTAGACATAAAGATATTTCCATTTTTAGTAATTGAACATCTTAGTTGTACAAAACAAAAAGAAAAGTGGGTCATCTTGAGTGGGATGAAGAGTGTACTATAAAATTGAAATTCCTAACATTAATTAAATTATGTTCTACTCACTTAAATAATTAAATTACAAATTATTGAATAAAATGTCACTACAAAAAAAAACAAGGTATACCGAGAACCAAAGTGCTCGGTATAATGTAAAAATTCTCGGAATATCGTGATACACCGAGCACTCTCAGAGCATCGAGAGTGCTCGGTATTTGCTTCGTCGAAATTTTTATGCGAGCATCTTAGTGTGCTTCGTCGGAATTTTTGTGCTAGGTATTTTTTCAAGCATATATAAGTGATGCTCGGGTATAACTGTGGAAATATGATTTAATTAATATATAAATTTATTAAAGTAAATTGTCTACATTGCGAGCACATTTAAGATGCTCGAAGCTAGGGGTGGCAAATCGTGCGTGCCGGGTCGTTATCGTGTCGACACGATAACGACACGAACACAATAACAACAAACACGAACACGACCCGTTAAGAAAACCCCAAACATTAACACGAACACGACCCGCTACCCTCAGACATGAACACGATACGAACACGACACGAACCACTTCGGGTCAACACGACACGATAACATATATTGAAAAGTAATTAAATATTTAAATGATTTAAATGAGATATGGCCGTATGAGACTATGGGAGTTAATTTAATAAGTATTGAAAAATGAAACTAATAAGAATTAATAATATTAAAATATTATTTGTTAACGGATAACACGAACCCGACATGAACACAACACGAACACGCATTGTTAACGGATAACACGAACCCGACAGGAACACGACACGAATATGACACGAAATTTTCGTGTCCTTAACGGGTCGACCCGATAAGGATACGAACCCAATAAGATCTGACCAAAACCCATTAATTTCGTGCTGGTTCATATCGTGTTATCGTGTCGTGTCAAAAATTGTCAGCCCTACTCGGAGCATTCCATTCACACTCCCTGTGATCACCAAACACCTTTTAAAATTGAAATAAATAATTGGTTTAAATTCCGAGCACGTGTAAAGGTGCTTGGCATTTTCCGAGCACACGTATACATGTTCGGTATTTTCCAAGCATAGGTAAAAGTGCTCAGTATTTTATATAGATGATTTATGATTGTATATGATTGGGTTCGATACCACAACTAGCTTTTCAATGAAACTAATCATTCTCACAAAAACTTGAATCAAATAATTGGTTTAAAATCGGTATCAGTCGTTCAGATCGCCCACGAGCGGGGGGTTTCATGGCGCTATTGCACGCCATTTCAGAAGGGCGATTTCTTATTTATTTATTTTAATATATTTTTCTATCTTTAAGTACCTTCATTCTTCTTCTGTACCTGTAGTTTTTAAAATCATATTCGTATTTTAATCTATGTTACATATTTCTGAGTCCATGTAAAGGTGCTTGCATTTTCCGAGTACTAGGTAAAAGTAATCGCTGGTTTGCCGAGCACAAGTAAATATGCTCAGTATTTTTCCGAGCAAAGAAAAAATTGCTCTGTATTTTCCGAGCACAAGTAAGGTGCTTGGATAGTGTTGGTCGGGAAATAGTGTTTTTGTTGTAGTGAGTAAGTATGAGAGAGGGAAAAGTGGAGAAGCAAAGAGAGAATAATGTAGGTGCTAAAGTAAGAAAGATGATTTTTTTTTTTTTCAGAAAAAGGGAAATGACTCACTTATAGTGGGATATCCCAAAAAGGAATATGACTCGCTTATCTTGGGATGTGGAGTATTATTATAGCAATTTTCTTTAATATATTCAAACATAGCATAGTAATCTATCTACGAAAAATTATATTTCTAGAATCATATTTTTGTGAGAAACAAACGCTCAAACCTTTTTCTTTTGGAGTTACCGGGTCCATGTGTGGGCCGGGCTTGCTACTGATGCTCGTTTTTTGCTGCGTTGTAATGGGCGGTCAATGGCTTTTCCTTTACTAGACTGGTAGTTTTGGGCAACCTTTTTGTTGTTGGACTTTTTCAAAGTCTATTTATTGAGCATTTTCAATTAATTCTTTGGGCCATTACCTATGTTTTTTGCTGTCATTGTGGGCCGATTTTTTGGAATATTACGTACATCATTCTTCTTGAAATATTTTTTGAGCAAAAGATTCGGGTTTAAGATGAGGGCTATAGGCGTCATAGATTCATAGTAGATTCGAACTCATGGCTTGGTCCGGACATCAACTACTCTAGCGCTTAATGGTCAACACACGCACACGATTATAGGCCTTTCTAATAATGCGTTAGGCAATAACTTTTTTATTACTCCTTCTGTCCCTCAATATGTGTCTCACTTTTTCACTCGGCACGAATTTTAAGAAATAGTATAGCATAAATGAGTTGAAAAAGTTAGTGGAATGTGAGTCATACTTTTATAGAGTATATTAGTATTATAATAAAATTCGAGTAAAATGAATTAGTAGAATATGAGATCCACTATCAAAAGTAGTAAAAATATGAAGTGGGCCAGTCTGCCATTTAAAGTCTTGTTTTGACTCGAAACGGGTTTTATGAAATTGTTTTACTTTGTAAAGAAAAATGGAGAATTGAGTTAGTGGAGTGTGGGCTTCACTTTTATATATTGGTTTTATAATAGAATATGAGTGTAATAATTTAGTTGAATGGTGAGGACCATTTACTTAGAGTGGAAAAGAACAAATGAGACGGATGAACTATTTGATAAGGGATAAACCAAAATGGAAAACTTAGACACCTAATTGAAATGAAGGGTGTAGTAATTTTGAATCGATATTGCAAGTACCTTAATTAGCATTGGATTCCTTCCATGAGAGCATGGAGGTAGTGATTGGAATTATTGCAAAATGCGTAGGAAACAGGCTAAAATTGTACTTTAATCAAGTTGTTATGCTTTCAGCTTGAACAAGTAATTTATAAACTCCCATGACCAAAATATTAAAGGGAAGTATATGGTGTCTAATCACAAGAAATGAATGTTATCACTACACACTTCACGTTTAGGATTTTCTGTCGCCACGCTTTAGGTTTGAACATATATAAGTACTACAAACAACTTTAACTAAATTTCGGAACCTAACTCAAATTTGGCACGGAAATTATAAAACACAAATAATTAATCCAGACTTATTTTTAAGAATGTATTATGTAAAAGTCATTTTTTAAAAATAATAAAAACATTGTCTCGTACGAAGCTACTTAAAGTTAGATCCTACAGCTATACTAAAAATACATTTGATAGTTCTCTTTTATAGGGACACTAGTATCACCCACACCCACGTGTGTTGCATTACTTGAACTTTTTTTTACACAAAAGTAAAAATATCAATTAAGTAAACAAATGATAAAAGATAATATAGAATTTATAAATACAAACAAATTTAGTATATAGAGTTTATGGAACTTGGCTAGTTACTAGCCGTGAATCAATCCCCCTTGAGATTAAACACGAGCGATGTGAGGACTTGGTCTGGTGGCAAATTCGGTTTGTTTTCTGTTTCTAACTTTGCACTGCAGGTCAACAAGCAGCTGGAGATTGCTAGCTCTCCACCACACCAGGGAATACTTGCATGGAGAAATGTTGCACCACCACGAGCACAACTCCACATGTGGTTTCTCCTCCATGGAAAACTCAATACTAAAGTCAGACTCTACCGATTTGGAGTTAAAGGGATTGATGATGACCGATGTGTGCTTTGCAAAGAGGAACCGGAATCTATTAAACATCTCTTTTTTGGTTGCAAGATATCCAGCAGCTTATGGTACTCATGTGGCGAGCGATGGAACATCTCCATGTGTCTTCCTAATCAACCAAAGGCATGTCTTCTCTCCTGGCTTGGCGCCCCGTTTAGAGATCATGAAAAGAGGATTTGGACGACCATGTATTATGTCATTTCGTGGTCTATATGGGACATCCGCAATAAGGTTGCCTTTCAAAATTTCAACCCCATTTGGGAGGTTGAGAAGAAGCGACTTTTTTGTCGTCTTGAAAATTGGATGAAAGGACGTGGCCAGGTTCCGTGGCGGCAGGAGATTCGGCTGTTAAGGTGAGCGCTGCTTGAGGTGTTGTTAGCCTTACTCTGCTTGTGGCTACCTTCTGGTGTTAGGCTTGTTTTCTTTTTGTGTTTCCTAGATAGTCTCCGTTGGTTGTTGTTTGTTTTTTAAGATGAGTTGTTTGGTTCATCCGTTGAGAGCTTTGGGAGGTGTTTATTTTTGTCTTTGGTGCTGATATGTTTGCTGGTAGTTTGAGGGGGTTGGTACTGTTATGGTTGCCTCCCTCTTTTGTTGAGTTTCGATGTATTTTTCCGGCTCGCCTTCTGGGCTTGAGCATTTTGCTTAATCCAAAAAAAAAAAAGATCATAATACAAACCAATTACATTAGTTAAGAAGCAATCTTGATTATGTTAATTTTTGGTAATGTTAGAAAAATAAAAATAGCTCCTATATTGTCTTATATATTATTTTTAATAAAGAAATACAACAGTTGATTAGAATGCAATCAAGAAATTAAAAATTCAATAAGAAATGGAATTCAAAATAGCATGTGCTCAAGGAGCTTTGCCCCCCGTCTAATGGCCTCCATCTCCATCTATCTCCAATAGCATTCATCTTAACTGCTCATCGTCTCCAATAACTTTATCGTCTTGCCATCTTTTCTATCAGGCCAGTGTGCCCCCAGTTGTAGGTAAGAACTTCAAACAAAACACAACTACAGATCTTATATTGCAATTTCGAAATATATTTGCATTTGTGAATTGTGCAAACACAACTTTGCGTTTACACTGTTAAAAATTGTAATCTGCAAGAGTTCATGACTATAAAATTTCACAAAATACTCACCAATTCCAAAACTAAAATTGGCAAAGGGAATGCTTCCATAGTTTCAGTCGTTGACTAATGGTTGTAAGATCACTAAGGAGGTGAATCACACAAACAACAAAAATTAATAATATAATAATCACACAAAAAAAAGCATAAAGTAGATCAATATAAAAAGATATAGCAAGAACCATACCAAAATCAAATTTTCTTTTTGAGAAAATTCAGTGATGTAATAGGCAGTGACGAAGCCACTATGGGGCTTGGGGGGCCACTGGCCCCAGCTAATGTTGTTATTATTATATATATTCCCTACAACTACGTAAATTCTAAGGTAGTGCATGTCACGACCACAACTTCCTAATAATAGTGAGTGCATCTATAACGTGACTAAATAACACTTTAGAGGTAATAAAATGGGATAAACATAAATGATAAGTCGGGCTTAGAACATTAGTCTCATAGGCGAAAGTGATACAAGGTCAAAATAAAGTCAGAGTGCGGTCTAGGTTCATAGACTCCTAGTACAAAATCCTAATGCAGCGGAAAAGTCCAAGACAAAGTAGTATGTATGAAGACATACTACTCTGGGCTACCTAACTACTTATTGGATGATCATTCCCAACACCTTCGCCTCCACGTCCACGTTTAACCTGCACATTTGAAAATAACATGTAGGGCTGAGTATTTGGTATACTCGGTGGGCACATTGCCAAAAACAATTCTATTTTATTTGTCACGCCATAGTTGAGTGATCACAGGATTTTTATTTAAACGGCCCGAGTCACTAAATTCGTTCCTTTCATAAAGATTTTGATTGCGCAATCACATTACTTAAATACCATATCTGAACTTTGTGTGAACCGGGAATGTGGCCACATTCCACGACGGTCACTGGACCGGCCAACTCCTATGTTAGCTCACGGTCCCCTCATGTGTACACTAGTCCGAGTAGGGTTTGTGGCCCTACTAGGACCCGAATTTGATTTAACTAAATTGGCATAGCCAAGCAGATAGGTAATCATAAAACAAAACATGGCATGACAACCATACTTAGTAAAGATTCACATTTTCATACTAAAATCACGTTTTGAAAGAATGCCCACCTCAAAAGCTAACTCCTTTTTCCGTAAATTTCTTTAACTTGGCCTTAGACGACGTGCGAAGACGTCCCTTTAGAAAATAAAAAAATACTTAATTAGACTTTAAGAAGTCAAGAAAATTAATTGTGAATGCATCCTAAGTGCGTGCTCTTTTTATTCTTTTTCTTATTTTTCTAGAAAAAGTTCTAGAATCCTTGACCATTTATTAAATCAAGCGATTTCATTTATTTAAAAAAAAAACTATTCGCTTAACTAGAGAGTGTTACCTCCTATGCCATTTACTCAGGCACTAAAATAAACTCGAGGTCTATTCATCGTTAGCGTAAAATTTCTTAAAATTAATTATTCGAGCACTTAAGCTAAGATCCGGAAAGTTCTGTTTTTCTTGAAAACAAATACTTGAGCATTTAATAAAGTATGGATTCTTGGAAAATCCCTTGTTAAATCTTTTCTTTTGAATTTTCTTAAGGCCGCCCATGGCGTCGCAAGGCGTCGCCGGTCGGCTTTCACATCTTACTTTAACATTTTTCCATCTTCGAAAACTCGATAAATTATTCGGGAATTAATTAATTGAGCTCCAACTCAAGTCCTTAAATTAAATTCCAATCCAACACAAATAATCCTCGGCCCAATTATTTAATCTTGGTCCATGGTCTATTTTCCTTTTAAAACATCGGCCCACTTCCAATTAGTTGCAACAGTCCAACAAACAAAAACTCTTGGCCCACTATTACTTAAATTCCCTTGAGTCCATTTTATTCCACTCAAATTGTTAAAGTCCAACCCAAGAATTAAATAAAAGTAAACAGCCCAAGCTTTTAATCCGATGGGGCTAGTCCACTTCTTATTTAATTACTTGGCCCAAATAATTTAAATGCATTAGCCCAAATTCCATCTCCTTCCTCAATCCATCGTCACTTCTCTCTCAAATTCACATTCCTCACCATTTGAAATCCCTAAAATTGAATATGGAGAAGAAGCCTCCATCGTCTCCTCATCTCTCTTTCTCAAATTTTCCTTCTCCAAATTCTCATTCTCAATTTCTAAATCTCTCGAAATATTTCTCAAAGAACAGAAATCCCCAAATGGAAGAAATGGAAATCCCTGATTCTTCCCCCCTTCGTCTCGGCTACATCGCCGCTCAGCTGGGTCGCCGGAGCACCGCCGGCTCCAGCTCCTCGACGTCACGGAGTCGCCGGCGGCTCGTGCCAGCAAGTTCCGCCGTCGCCGCACGGCTGAGGCAGACGCTCTCGGTCCCCTTCGCAGGCCAGCGCCGCCGCCGCCACCTCGCAGCGCAGCCCTCCGTCGTTTCGTTCTTCGCCAGCGAAATCGCCGACAGGGGAAAGGCATCGCCTTTCTCCCTTCCTCCGGCGTCCTCTGGTGATTCACGCCCGGGCGTTTTGGGGCCTTGTCCGGGCGTTTTCACTGTCGTCGGGCGTTTTGTTTGTTGGACTGCGCGGCTTTTGTAAAACGACCATAACTTCCTCATCCGAGCTCTGATTGAGGCGTGCAAGCTATTCACGCGAAGCTCTTTCAATGGCGAAGACAATGGTGGTCTTTGACAAGCATTTGGACATCATATGGATAGGCGAAATTTTGCTCGAATCTGATCCCAGTTGCGGCTTGGCTCTTTGTCACCTCTTTCACCTCACTTTCCTTGGTTTAACGCTACCCGGATTCGTATTATCCTCTCCTTCTTTAGGGCCTTTACAAAAAGTACAACAAAACAACAAACTTTATAATAACAAGAACTTGGCTCTGATACCAAATGATGAGAAATTCCAAAAATAGCCCAAGACTTGTTCTTGTAAAAAGCAACACAATTAAAAACTACAAAAAAAAAAACACTGCAACAATAACATAAAAACACATTAAATTGAAACTTAAATAAATATTACACTAAAAAGGATAGGTGTTCCATTCCATAAAAAGATAGAACAAAAATAGAATGAACGAGGGGGATCGAAATGGAAGAAATTAAGGAGTGAACAAATGACCTCTTGAAGACCGAAGGACCTCCACCAAAAAGATGATGGCAACCCTTGGCAACTTTCATCCAAGTAACCATTTTTATCGACTCACTCGCTAGCTACACGACACTAGGGTATATTTTCGTTCAAGCTCCGCCATTAGAGGTATACTTTTTTGAGCTCCGCCTCTAGGGTATACTCTCACTCAAGCTCTGCCACTAGCTACATGGTGCTAGTTGTGAATTTACCAAGTAGCTAACCCCGGGCTAACAACAAAGTAGCCATAGCCCGGCCATGGATTTTTCCAAACATTAATCTCACCCAACATGGGAAGGGACTCTCACAAAGGAGACACTCTTTTATCTAAACACTCATCTAATCTCTAATCTATTACAAAAGCTACATAAGGCCCTATTTATAGATGTGGGAGATTGGGAGATGGAAATTCACTCAAACTAGGGTTGGAATATGAAAATGCACTCAAAATAATTCAAAATCACGCCTTTTTGAAGTCTTCTCGGACATAAAACGCCCGGGTTTTTGCTTATTGGACTGCGCGGCTTTTGTAAAACGATCATAACTTCCTCATCCGAGCTCCGATTGAGGTGTGCAAGGTACTCACGCGAAGCTCTTTCAATGGTGAAGACAATGGTGGTCTTTGACAAGCATTTAGACATCATATGAATAGGCGAATCTTTGCTTGAATCTGACCCCAGTTGCGGCTTGGCTCTGTCACCTCTTTCACCTCACTTTCCTTGGTTTAGCGCTACCCGGATTCGTATCAAGTACTTTGCTGAATTAAATGGGTTGTCTCCTTATTAGTTTTTATGCCCAACATATCTCTTGTTTTTTATCCTCATTGCAGCCTTCTACTTGAAACATTTTGGTGTTACTTGGAGTACTAGGTGTTTGACTAATTAATTCATCTTATCCTCACATGCCCTCTTAGTACTTTAGTTCATAATTTTCTTTGTTTGCAACCTGCAAGAGCTTGTAGGGGAGGCAAGGCTGTTGGGTGGGAGCTGCGTTTGAGTTACTCCTTTGGGCAAATTTTTGGTCTCCTAAGAATAAAGGAGGGTAGGTCTTTTCCTCACAAGCAAGTGCCATTTTATCTCTTGTTCTCTAGCTAATTAAAGTTCTCATTGTCTCATTTGCAGGTGGATAGATCTGGGCTGCCGTGCTGTTTATGGGTTCGGCCCGCTCCCCTCGGCCCGACGGACTGCTCGAAGACGGCCCTCTGCTTTGGGCCAGAGAGAGAGGCCCGAAATGCCATCCAGATTTCTCCTTTCTCTTCTTTGTTTTCTTTATTTGAAGTCTTTGTTCCATGTACTATTTTTTTTAAAGTTAGTTGTTCGTTTATCGCATATGAAATGCTATTCGAATTTCTTTATATTTGGGAAAAGTTCTTGTCTTTCCTCTTTGATTTACATATTATTGACGTCGTGGTGTTCACTAAAATTCTTACTTTAGCTTTTATTTTCTTTGCGAACTATAAGCATCAAAAGGAATAACGAGCTCCATTCAAAACACGAATCCAGAGAGCGAACATTCGCTAGTTCGACATTTAAAAAAAATAATAATAAGGGAAAAAGGTAATAAGAAAGTGGTTATTACAGCAGGTGCCAGGTGGTTTGGGCCCAAGACTCTAATCTTAATGCCCCAGGTTCGATTCTCCTCAAACAAATTTGTTTATTTTTCTAGTTTTATGTCCAATTGTTTTATTTTCCTTGTTTTGTGTCCCAAGTCCGAAACCCCTCATGAACAAATCGATCTATTTTCCATGTTTTTGTCTAATACTCCTTTTCTCTATAATCTAAAATAAATGCATTTGTATATTGTATGAAAATTATCATTTGATTGAGTAAAATTCACAAATCTTAGTAAATGGATAACTAATTACTTATGGAAAAATAATATACCTAATTAGATAAATAAGAACATACTATATCAAATAAAATAAATGCATTGACAAATTTATTTGATAATTGTATGTTTGTAACACGATTGTGTCTTTTAGGTTATTCGAAATTAAATATCTTATCTTTGGGATCTATTATAATGCTAGCAATCTTTGCAATTTATTAGACTGTTCCGTTTCTATGTGAAATTGCATTTGCGATTTAGACATGAATTATATTCATATGAGTATTTGTTTTGTTTTCTTACATTTTTTATGTTGAAAATTTTTACCCAGACTGCTATTTATTTCCATATATCATATTTTCTAATTTACTTGCACTTTGTTCTCTAAAAGATGACCAACACATCTATATTTAGTTTCTATTACGTATCTCGAGTTTTTTTCCTTTCATTATTCATCTATATCTCTATCAACTCTCCATTGCCTATGTTGCAACAATTTTTGGCTATACCGATACGAAAAACTATCTAAAATTTGGGACCCCACTATAAAATTTCTGCCTTCATCTCTGGCATAGGATAAGTTAGTGAGTAAGTGAATCTATGAAAATTCACCAAACTGCAACTGTGACACAATTTTAGGTGGGAAAATGCAGTACTGATTGCATGATTATTCCACTATTAATCTCTGTTAATTTTACAATAAATCAGGTGTGTGTGCGCCTGTTTCGAGAATACACAACAAACAAGAATTCTTATGTTTCCAAAGAAAACACGACAAACAACAAAAAGTCTTCCATGTTTTCCGAAGAACTTGCAATAATCCAGTTTTGCATCTTCAATACCTGATATTAAAATCAGCATAGAAAAATATTAAAATTTATTAAACCTGAAAATGTAAAGTTTTATTCTTAAAATAATTTTCCAAAATAGTTTTAACCAATTCTAAACAACAAAGAATTTATAAGCAAAAACAAATTCAGCATTTAAATATTACTGTTGACACTCTTGATTATATTCGGAGCTTATGCAGTTTTAAAAAACCTACTAATTCACAGGTTTAGTTGAAAATTAAAAAATTAAGAAATTATTAACAAGAATGAAATCCCTAACGGATTACTGTTTTAAGAATTTTTTTTAGCATGTTTAAGAAATTCTTGAGAAATTTCACCCATTCTATATGTAGCTTTTTAAACATCTAATTCCCAATTTATACTCCAATAGCTTTTTTTAATCTTCCTCTTCTATCTTCCCATGCTTTGTAGAACTAGGCGTAGCTTTGCAGAGATGTCCACGCGTGGGAACCGGCATCTCTCTTTTTCCGACCTTCGAAATTCTTCTATGGTTTTTCTCTTTATTCCATTTATTTCTTCGAATCTCCCATTCTGATGTTTTCTCTTTGTAGTAACCGAGAGGAGGGTTCTCTCCTTTTAAATTTTCTCTTCTCTCCATTTAGGTTTTGTTTTATATGTAGGATATACTCCCTCCGTCCGTGAATAGGAGTCCCGTTTTTCCATTTTAGTCTGTTCGCGAATAGGAGTTCCGGTTCATAATTACCATAAATGTAAAGAGGCCCCACATTCCACCAACTCATTCCACTCACACATCATTTATAATATATACAAGTGAGACCCATATTCCACTAACTTTTTTCCACCCACTTTTCTTAAATTTCTTAAAATCAGTGCCGAAAACAAATGGGACTCCTATTCACGGACGGAGGAAGTATATCATATGTAAGGCGGTTTCTTTTTCCTTATGGATATTTTAGATTTTAGTTATTCTTTTTGTTTTGTTTTTTTTTAAAACATGATTTATAACTTTTCCAAGTTGTTTAATTTCCTATTTTATTGAGAAATTATTTTAATTTTTTTTATATCTGTCTAAATGTAATTTTGTCTTTTGTTGATATTCTTTTAATTTCATATTAATAATATCTTTATTAATAATATTTCAGAACAATTATATATATACATATATATATATATTTAATAATTTTGTTTGGTATTTTTATTTTAATTATTTTACTATCTCTAATCTTATTCATACCTCGAGTAAACGTGTTAATCATATATAGTATTTTTTATACTCAATTCTCTTCATATGACAGATTAGTTATTTATTTTATATTAAAATTTAACGTATTTTTAATTTTATGATTCTTTCTGGACAATAAATCAAATTTTATTTTAGCTGAAATGTTAGTTTTTAATAAATCTTTATTAAATTTTATAAACCTCTTAGTATTTGTTACTCTATTCGTTCCACAATAATTGTCACTCTTATTATGGGCACGAGTTTTAAGAAATATAAAGAAAAATTAGTTGGAAAAGTTAGTAGAATGTGAGACCTACTTTTTTACATTGGTTTTAAAATAAAATGTGAGTGAATTGAGTCAGTGGAATGCGAGATCTACTTACTATTTATGGTAAAAATGAAGTGTGTCAATTATTGTGGGACAGATCAAAATGAAAAAGAGTGAAATTATTGTGGAACACAAGGAGTATATGGAAGGTCTTTTGTGATGCGATTGTTTTTTTTTTGGGGAACCTACACATTTATCACACAAGATGATACGACCTCACTTGGTGGACCTATGACGAGAGCCATGACGAGGCGGCTTCGGGATGGACTCGCAACTTTCATTCAAAAGTCCAAGCGGGAGGAGCCTAGGAGGACGGATGAGCCAAAGTTGAGGATCGTGCTGAAGAACGAGGGCCGGCCGGAGATTTCAGAAGAAACGCCCGGGTCGGGCGTTTTCACATGTGAAAATCGCCCGACCGGGCGAATTGCCTGAGGACGCGAGGAGGACGCCCGGCCGGGCGTTTCGCGCGCCCGGCTCAGTGTGGAAATTCGCCCGGGAACAGGGAAAACGCCCGGGCCGGGCGTTTTGGCCTGTGAAAAACGCCCGACCGGGCGATTCTGCCGTTTTTAGATTTTGTGGGCCAACTTTCTATTTTTGGACCCTTAGTATAAAAACCTCTTGATGTTATTCCATTTTCCTTAGATTTTTGCTGAATTAAAGTTTCTACCCTAGAGAGTTTCCTCTTTGAGGATTGTATCCAATTCCTTCCTTGAAGGTTGCTTGTTTCCATCTTTGATTGATTCAAGTAAAGGTATGCATCAATGGAGTGTATCCATTGAGTAGTGGAGCCAAGGGGTGATAGAGCTAATGAAAGTTGCTTAGGGTTGTCTCCATCTTTTTGGTTAAGGTCCTATGGTTGTAGCTCTCTTATCTCATCTTTATACACATGCTTTCCATTCCAAATCTTCCATCCATTCTTGTTTAGATTCAATTTTTGTTGGTTGGATCTTTATTATCTTGTGTCTTGTGTTGATAAATTGAAAATCAATCTCCCAAAAATAGTTAGATCAAGCATCATTAATTGGGTAATCCTTGGGAAATGGATCATAAAATACATGGATCCACATCATTTGGTATCTAGAGCCTAGTACCCACTAGGTGTTTGATCTTTTGTTGCTTTGGGTTGGGTTATTTTTCCTTTTGGTCTTTTGTTTTTGCTCTGTTTTGTTGGGATGATCGGATTGATCAATTGTGCTTAGATTAAGCTGAAATTTGGTGTGTATGATCTATGTTATGTGACCTACGTACCTGCAAAATTTCATCAAAAAGTTCCTTCGTTTGCCTAGTTAACCGTGGAGATTAACATCATTGCCCTGTTTTGGCATAGTTGGGGAAAACCATACAAAACATATCCAATCATCAAATCTGACTATATATGGCTATTTTTCCCTTGATCTAGAGTTGTTTGGGAATCTATCCACTAAAATTCATCCAAATTGGGCGCGGGGATCAATACCAAAAAATTCATAAAGATCAGCCAGATTTCAGCATAAAGCTTCATCCCATGTCTTGTGTTCTTTAGTGTGTGTGTTTGCTCTAGGCCTAGTTTTCTTTGCTTTCATATGTTTAATCATTATTACTTTGGTATTTACTACTTGGTGTCCATATGTTCTTGAGGTGTATACCTTGATTGAGTTGTCCGGGCGCCAACGAGTGGGAATTGGATCGAGAGTGTGTGATACTAGCCCCACTATATTCTAAACCTACCGAGTGACATTGGTGAGTGACTTGGGGGGTGTTGGGATATTACATTGGGGTGAGTTAGCTTCTTAAATCTCTTTTCTTATTTTGCTAATATCTAAGGCTAGTTTCTAGTCTTTGTTTCTTGTGTTTGTAGGTAACTTGGATGCCTCCTATTACTCGATCTAACAAGATGGGGGACGTCCATGAGGAGGAAGTAAGGAAGGGGGCGGGCTCAAGTAGTTCCAAACCCGAAGGTGATCTTGTGAGCATGATGGCACAAATGATGAAGGAATTCAAGCAAGAGTTGATGACCCAAATGGATGTTCGGGCAAAAGAATCTGAAGCTCGCATGCTTGCCACCCAAAACACTCTATTTGAGGAGTTCAACACTTGGAAGGAAGAACGGGGGACGAGGCCTCCCACTCCTATGGGCAACGTCGTGCCCAATGAGGGTACAGAGGAAAATGTGGAAGAGGAGGAGTATGAGGGGTGGCAAGGAGGGAATGTACGGGATAGGGTTAACAATTTGGAGAATGGAAGGTTTGGGGGGGTTAATGGAGTCAATAGGCGGTTTGGAGGAGGAAATGGGGGATATGGTCGTTTTGGGGTAGGAAACCAACATGGAGGGATGGAGCCTTATGGGGATAGATTTAGGAGGGATAGGTACTATGAGGAGGAGCCCCGACCGAGGTTTGATGATCCGTCCAAGACCTTGAAACACAACCTACCCGAATTCCATGGCAAGTTTGACCCCGAGGCCTACTTGGAGTGGGAATCTCAAGTGGAGAAAATCTTCTCCCTCCACAACTATTCCGAGGGTGACAAGGTAAAGATTGCATTGGCCGAATTTAGGGGTAATGCTAATACTTGGTGGAATGATGTGTTGAGGAAAAGGAGGATAGCTAGGATGGGAGATGTGCGTTCATGGAATGAGTTGTGCCGAATCATGAAGGAGTCCTTTGTGCCTAGGTCCTATTATCACAAGCTTCGTGGGGAACTTCAAGACCTAAGGCAAGGATCCATGAGTGTGATGGATTACTACTATGAACTTCTTGCCTTGATGAACAAGATTGGAGTGAATGAATCGGAGGAATCCACTCAAGACCGATTCATCCATGGTCTCAACACTTCGTTGAAGCATAAAGTCCAAATTGAGGCTTTAAGGGGAATCACATTGGGGGAAGTACTAAGTTTTGCCGAAACCTTTGAGAGGCAAGGAAAAGAAGTGGCTCTTAGCAAGGCGAGGGTGGCCTCTAACGAAACCGGGATGGGAGGAAACAAGTGGAGTACCCCTTCCAAGAAGATGGAGAGTTCACCTATTACTCAAGACAAGACACCATACAAGGCATCGCCAAACCCGAGCCCACAAGCTAACAAAAATCCTTCTTCAACGGAAAATAGCAAGGTGCAATGTTTCAAGTGTAAGGGCTATGGTCATTATGCACGTGAGTGCCCTAACCAAAGGGTGATGGTTATTGGGCAAGATGGTAGCGTGCATAGTGAGGATGAGGATGATGGAGTGGTAGAAGGCAATGAGGCAAGTGTGGAGCCGCGTATGTCATATTCTAGTGGGGAAGAAGAGGATGAGGGATTGAAGACAATAGTGATGCTAAGGATGCTCAATGTACAACCCGACCTTGAAGAGCATAAGGAGCAAAGGTGCAACATCTTCCATATGAATTGCAAGGTACGAACTAAAACTTGTTTGGTGATTATTGATGGAGGTAGTTGTGCTAATGTGGTAAGTGAACAATTGGTGGCCAAGTTGGAGTTGAAAGTTGACAAACATCCCAATCCTTACAAGCTTCAATGGCTAGGGGAGTCCGGAGAGCTAAAGGTGAAGGCTCAATGCTTAGTTCCCTTGAAGAATGGTGTCTTTGAGGATGAGGTGATGTGTGATATCATTCCAATGACGGCTTGTCATGTGTTGTTGGGAAGGCCTTGGGAGTTTGATAGGAGGGTGTATAAGAATGGTTTCACCAATGAATATTTCTACATGGTGAATGGTTTGAAGGTTAGGTTGAAGCCCCTCTTACCTAAGGATGTGTTTGAGGCACATCAACATCTACAAAGGGAAAGGGAAAGGGATAGAGAGAAAAGGCTTGTGAGTGAGGGTGAGCTAAAAAAGCCAAGTGAGAGTGGGGGTGGTGAGAGTAAAAATAAAGTACCTAAACAAGAAAAACCACAAGCAAGGGAGGGAAAAGGTTGCTTGTTAGCTAGGACTCCCGACCTTGGGTGGGCACTAAAAAGCCGTTCAACCATTCTCCTCATGGTCCGAAACGATTTATGTTTAAATACTAACACTAATCCTTGTCCTTTGTTGATTGAAAGTGTTTTGCAAGGTTTCAAGGATGTCTTCCCGGACGAGCTTCCAAACAAGCTCCCACCCGTGAGAGGGATTCAGCACCAAATCGATTTTGTACCGGGATCCTCTCTTCCCAACCGGGCGGCATATAAAGCAAACCCAAAGGAGACTCAAGAACTTCAAAGGCAAGTCGAGGGGCTCCTTGCCAAAGGTTTGATTCGAGAATCTCTCTCACCTTGTGCCGTCCCCGTTATTTTGGTACCTAAGAAGGATGGGACTTGGAGAATGTGCGTGGATTGTAGAGCCATCAATAAGATCACCATTAAGTATAGACACCCTATACCTAGGTTAGATGATATGCTTGAGGATCTATGTGGCTCTTATTGTTTCTCCAAAATTGATTTAGCAAGTGGGTACCACCAAATTCGCATGAAAGAAGGGGATGAATGGAAAACCGCTTTTAAAACCAAATTTGGCTTATATGAATGGCTTGTTATGCCTTTTGGATTGACTAATGCTCCTTCCACTTTCATGCGTTTGATGAATCATGTGCTTCGTCCTTTCATTGGAAAATTTGTGGTGGTGTATTTTGACGATATCTTGATTTATAGTAAGAGTGTAGAAGAGCATGCTAATCATCTTAGGGATGTGCTTGAAGTGTTGAGAATGCATGCCTTATATGCCAAGTTATCCAAATGCACTTTTTGTGTTGATGAGGTTGTTTTTCTTGGATTCGTTGTGGGGAGGGATGGTGTGAAAGTAGATGAGGAGAAAGTGAAGGCGATTAGGGAGTGGCCTACACCCAAGAGTGTGAGTGAAGTTCGATTTTTCCATGGTCTTGCAAGCTTCTATAGGAGGTTTGTGAGGGATTTTTCTACTAAGGCATCTCCCCTTAATCACCTTGTGAAAAAGAATGTCGAGTTTAAGTGGGGAGAGGAGCAAGAAAGAGCTTTTAACACCTTGAAAAATGACCTTACTCATGCTCCGTTGTTAGCCCTTCCTAATTTTGACAAGACTTTTGAGCTTGAGTGTGATGCTAGTGGAGTGGGGGTAGGAGGAGTGCTCATGCAAGAGGGGAAACCCATAGCCTTTTTCTCAGAAAAGCTTGGCCAAGCCCAATTAAACTACCCCACATATGACAAGGAGTTGTATGCTATAGTGCGGTGTTTAGAGAATTGGCAACATTATCTCATGCATAGGGAGTTTGTAATTCACACCGACCATGAATCCATTAAGTTCCTAGGGGGACAACATAAACTTGATAAAAGACATGCTAAGTGGAGTTCTTTTCTAGAAACTTTCCCTTATGTGATCAAATATAAAAAGGGAAAGGAAAATGTTGTTGCCGACGCCCTTTCTAGGAAGCCTCATGCTCTTTCAAGTGATGATGTCTTAATTGATAATTATGTGATGCATGTGAGAAAACAAGTGCTTGTTGTGTGTGCTTCCAAGTATGTTGGCTTTGAGTTCATTAAGGACTTATATAAGCATGATCATGAATTTGCCACTATTTTTGAAGCATGTGAAAAAGGGTCTTTTGATAAATATTATAGGATGGATGGTTACTTGTACAAAGAGAATAAGCTTTGCATTCCTAATTGCTCTCTTCGTGACTTGTTGATTAAGGAATCTCATTTGGGAGGCTTGATGGGACACTTTGGGGTGTCAAAAACTTTTGATATTTTGAGTGAACATTTCTCTTGGCCTTGTATGAAGAGACATGTTGAGAAATTTTGTGGTCAATGCATAGAGTGTAGGCAAGCCAAGTCTAAGTCTAGTAACTTTGGGCTTTATACTCCTTTACCTATACCTACACAACCTTGGGTGGACATTTCCATGGATTTCGTGCTAGGCCTACCCATGTCTTCTCGAAAGAATGATAGTATTTTGGTAGTAGTAGATAGGTTCTCCAAGATGACGCATTTCATTCCATGTAGGAAGACGAATGATGCTAAATTCATTGCAAATTTGTTTTTTAAGGAAGTGGTCAAATTGCATGGGATTCCAAAAACAATTGTGAGTGATAGGGATGTCAAATTCTTGAGTTTCTTTTGGAAGACCCTTTGGGGAAGTCTTGGAACCAAGCTTCTTTTTTCTACTACCGCTTATCCCCAAACGGATGGACAAACGGAAGTAGTGAATAGGTCCTTAGGAGCCCTCCTTCGTACTCTAGTATTTGGTAATAATATGTCTTGGGAGGAGTGTCTACCTATTGCCGAATTTGCATACAATAGGACTTTTCATTCCACTACTAAATTGTCTCCTTTTGAAGTTGTATATGGATTTAACCCCCTCACCCCGTTGGATTTGTCCGCGGTGGATTTGCCCTTGTCGATTATGCTTGATGTAGGGGGAGAGGAAAAGGCTAAGTTCGTGAAGGAGATGCATACTCAAGTGCAAGAGAGGATCCGAGAGAGAGGGGAGCAAGTGGCCCGCCATGTGAACAAGGGGCGCAAGAAGGTGGTTTTTGAACCCGGCGATTGGGTGTGGGTACATCTTAGGAAGATACGTTTCCCCGGTAAGACCAAGGGCAAGCTAGCCCCTAGAGGAGATGGGCCTTTTCTCGTGTTGGAACGCGTCAACGACAATGCATACGTGATCGACTTGCCCGGTGAGTATAATGTTAGTTGCACGTTCAACGTCACTGATTTAAGTCCGTTTGATGTTGTAGGTAGTCCGGATTTGAGGACAAATCATTTCCAAGAAGGGGAGGATGATACGACCTCACTTGGTGGACCTATGACGAGAGCCATGACGAGGCGGCTTCGGGATGGACTCGCAACTTTCATTCAAAAGTCCAAGCGGGAGGAGCCTAGGAGGACGGATGAGCCAAAGTTGAGGATCGTGCTGAAGAACGAGGGCCGGCCGGAGATTTCAGAAGAAACGCCCGGGTCGGGCGTTTTCACATGTGAAAATCGCCCGACCGGGCGAATTGCCTGAGGACGCGAGGAGGACGCCCGGCCGGGCGTTTCGCGCGCCCGGCTCAGTGTGGAAATTCGACCGGGAACAGGGAAAACGCCCGGGCCGGGCGTTTTGGCCTGTGAAAAACGCCCGACCGGGCGATTCTGCCGTTTTTAGATTTTGTGGGCCAACTTTCTATTTTTGGACCCTTAGTATAAAAACCTCTTGATGTTATTCCATTTTCCTTAGATTTTTGCTGAATTAAAGTTTCTACCCTAGAGAGTTTCCTCTTTGAGGATTGTATCCAATTCCTTCCTTGAAGGTTGCTTGTTTCCATCTTTGATTGATTCAAGTAAAGGTATGCATCAATGGAGTGTATCCATTGAGTAGTGGAGCCAAGGGGTGATAGAGCTAATGAAAGTTGCCTAGGGTTGTCTCCATCTTTTTGGTTAAGGTCCTATGGTTGTAGCTCTCTTATCTCATCTTTATACACATGCTTTCCATTCCAAATCTTCCATCCATTCTTGTTTAGATTCAATTTTTGTTGGTTGGATCTTTATTATCTTGTGTCTTGTGTTGATAAATTGAAAATCAATCTCCCAAAAATAGTTAGATCAAGCATCATTAATTGGGTAATCCTTGGGAAATGGATCATAAAATACATGGATCCACATCACAAGAGCATGCCCACTCCCCTATTAGCCCATGTATTTTACCTATAAATACCCATACGTTCATCTTCCTAGATCACTCTCAACTGACTTAAGCAACTGATAGTAGTTGGAACTTCAGTTTTTTACCTTATATTGTTTCTTCTCTCTCAAATATTATGCCTTCCGTTCCTCTTTGAAAATAGAAATGTACCACTCCTTTTTATTCTCAAACCTCAAAATGTGATTAGTTTGCAATGGTGTAGTGCATGTTTCTGTTTTTTGCAGACTTATCTATTTTAAGGAATTTAGTTTTTTTTTTCTTTTTTTTTTTTTCTTTTTTTTTTCTATTTTTTACCTTGAATATATGGAGAATCCTTCTGTTACTTCTTTGTTCATCAATGTCCGCTGGATGTATGTTTGTTAAGCTGCAATACATGTAATTTCACCGGATCAGAATCACTAATTGAATCATAGTAAATGTTGCTTTATTTCATTCATATGTATACCTTTTTTTATTTCTTCTGAAGTTATTCTTTCTGGTCAGATTTTTCTTCCTGCTCTTTCTGTTTTCTTCTTCCTTGCAACATCTTTTCCTAAACATAACTTATATTGAATCTTTATTTAGCAAGTATTCCTTACTGTATTTTTTTTATCTTAGTTTTTTATGACCAGAGTTTTTTACTGCATTCCTCTTCAATCAATCCTTTTATGTCTATTGAATTTTTTAGCATCCTTCTGCCACTTCTGTGATAATCATTGTATGCTCCATCTATATTTTTATGCTGCAATACAATTTATTTTTAAGCATTAATCCCACGGTTTAAAACATGCTAAGCAAGTTAATTTATCAATTTAATGTTTTTATTTTACAGTTTTGTTGTTACCTCTTCTATTTTTGCTTTTGGAATTGTTCTTTCTGTTTGTTCTCTTCTTTCTCGATCTTCTTTAATTTGCAGCTATGTACTCTAAACCTGCATAATGTCCGTAACTATTCATTACTCATTTACTGTTTTGACATTAAATATTTATATGCAGTTCATCTACTTGAAAGAAGTCAACCATGCCTCTGTGATCAAAGTTCGTTGCAAACTTTCGATTTGATTCTTTATCGCACCTCTCCTTTTAGTTATTTGTTTTATTTTGTTATACTCCACTCCTATCATAAATTTTGATCGTATATAATATTATACCGAATATAACATATTACATTTAGAGTGGATTGAGGGAAGTACATTTCTCTTTATAATGTTTATAATCGTTTATAAGATTATGAATATTTATGGTAATTAACACATTTTCTTAATCATAAACATCATTATATTCTTTTATCCTTTTTTTTAATCTTCTTGTCTTAATATTTATTTTCATTATTTGAAAATCTCATGTCCCGTGCATAGCACAGGTGATAACACTAGTTAGAAGTTAACAATTGACATATATTTATAGCCATAGATTTGAATTGTATCCAATAATTCTTCATTAATGGTAAAATTGTCAATTGATTGGTCCTAACTCTGCAGTGGCCATAGAATAGGCGTTTACATGATTTTTCAATAGTCATGGAAAAATTTATAACGTAAAACGCCTAAACTTTATTCGCTAATTAAAATCATTATTAAATCAATGACAACTTCCTCCTAATTTTCAGCTCTAGTCTTGATTAAATCAATGACCGTTTCCTAATAATTGTCTCCTCTATTCTTGGATTTTTTCCATCGGCTAACTTCAATTTACACGATTTTAGTAATACAATTATTCATGGCTGAATTATTGAGCCCTAATGAATATTCATAGCAGTTACTTTACATTTATGCACAGTTCATAACCCAAAAATGTATAGTGCAAAAATTTAGTGCTATAATTCTGAAAATTGAAAATACTATCCAAAACTCAAATATTTAAAATCTTACTCAAAACTTATAAATATTCAATATGCATGTAGCCCAAAACTCGTCTTTTATATATGTATAGATTCTATAATTATTGTCTTCATTTTTCAATATAGGTCACAAATTTTATTTTATAGCACGTTCTACAGCATTTTGTAAATTTTACATCAACCTCGTATTAATTAATGTATGTTTGAGACATACTTTATGTGAATTTTTATTAATCTATACATACGTAAAAGTCGAGTTTTGGATGAATTTGAAATATTTAATAGTTTTAGGTAGAATTTTAAATATTTATAAGTTTTGAACATAATTTCTAATAAATTAAAATATTTGTAATAACTGCATGCCATGACTATTTTTTTTAAAATATTAAATTTAGAACATAAATGGCAGTTACATAATAATGAAATAATGAATTAATATGACAGTTACGTATAAACTCATGGCAAAACTAAACTGCATACTATGGTTTCACTTCCCAAAATATAGTGACCAGACTAATATGGTCATAATATAAAATAAAAAAAGAATTGATATCAGTGAAAGATGCATCCGTTTATAACCTTTCATTTTCATTCAATATTAATTAACCTTTATACTCATTTATTTAATTACATCGTGTAAGTTGATCGTTTATATTTAATTTCAATATTGATGCCCATACATCGACTAACGGTCTTATTTTAGCCGTTTTCCAATTTAACACCTATTGCATAATTATATCAACCGCCTCTCTCTTAATGTACTGATGCACTATTTATTAGCACTAAAAATACCTGCAAGCATACATGATAGATCTAATATAGCTAAAGGTCAGTACCGGATATCGAACACAGGGAATAAGATTGCAGTTGACTACCATATACTAAGCATCACATACTATCTAGAGACACGAGTTTTTTGGTTTGATTTTATAAAATAGACATAAATTAAATAACCAAATAAAAGAAAGCATAAAAACATATGATACAAAGCAGGCGTAAGAAAGTAGAATTTAAGGATTCAAAACACAATTGACTTCCTTGAATTACGGTCTCTAGAGTTATTAAGTCGGTCACTTAACTAAATGAAAGTGTTGGAGAACATGGCCGGAGAAAGTGAGGATACTGGAGATAGATGGAGATTGCCAAAAAAAAGTAGGGGGAGAAGGATGAAGGCATATTGGAGTATAAGAGACAATAAAGACAGATTTATTCTTAATTAGTAATGACCTTTTATATATTAGTTCTAATTAGTTGGCCCAATTATTTTATTGCGTATTTTTTGCTAAATTCACTAATAAATGTATTTGTGTACATTTTTTTTATTTTGAAAGTTATTTGATTTTTATTATATATTCATGATTTACGGTTTGCATGATGATATATAAATAGATGCACACATGGGGAAAAAAGATAAGATGGAGGCACAATAAAGAATTTGAGAAAATGAAGGAGTATAAGAGACGATGAAGGCATATTTATTCTTAATTAGTAATGACCTTTTTTATATTAATTCTAATTAGTTAGCCTAATGATGTTATTGAGTATTTTTTGCTAAATTCTCTAATCAATGTATTTGTGTACATTTTTTTATTTTAAAAGTTATTTATTTTTTATTATATATATTCATGATTGATATATGAATAGATGCACACATGTAGGGGAAAAAGATAAGATGGAGGCACAATAGAGCATATGAGAAAATGAAGGTTGATTAATTCTTAATTAGTAATGGTCTTTTTTATTAAATCTAATTCGCCAACCCAATTATTTTTGTGAGTACCTTTTTTTTGCCAAAATCACTAATCAATATATTTGTGTCAAATTTTTATTTTAAAAGTTATTTGCTTTTATATTACTATAATAAATTTTCATTATATATATTTATGATTTTAGTTTTCGTATGATGATATAGTTTACTATTTTATAAAATTATTTCAGTGAAACATCTGTGTGAAGAAAATAGAATGAATCGTGCATCGCACCGGGTGATACTAGTTAAATCAAAACTACAAGTTAATAATCTTAGTTAAAACTTTAACCGACTAGTAATCGTTATTAATACTATTTGATAACTCAAATTTGCAGAGTACATCGCAAAAGTGGTGAGTTGCTAAAAAAATATTGAACGATGCTATATGTATAAGACATGACATAAATTTAGATTTTTCAACATATATTTTTCATGCATTCATTTTATATGGCGTTAAACGAGTAACGTTGTAGATAAGATCAAACTATATATATAATTAATGTACTTGGGAGTGTTATATTGTTAAACTCATAATTTAATTGCTTACTACAACTAAATAATAGTCATTAGATATTAAAATTAAGGGCTTAGATTATTAATCCCTAAGTGTCAATACGATCAACGAAAAACGTCAATAAAGCCATAACATTAATTCCAAAAAATATCAATAGGGGTATTAATGTCAATTAACTACATGTTTAGTTATAACTAATTTTCAAAAGAAATCCTAAAACTTTAAATTCATATAACATATATCAAATTAAAGATAATTTGATAAGGATTCCAACGATATCCTACATGCATATGTTCCGACGTCAAAATTTGAAATTTTTTAATTTTTTCATACAAGCAGAAATGTCAACATACTATATAAAATATGTCAATATAATAACATGTGGAATGTCAATATAAACAATGGGTTAACATTCTTAAAGCATTGTGTTGACATTCTCAAAGCATTGTGTTGATATTTTTGAAACACTATATTGACATTTTCATCCAAAATCCTAATTTGGAGTTTTTTTTTCTTTTTTTATTTTATTAATAAAAACGAAAATTATACGTGGCAAATTATAGACCACACACGTTTTCTAAAATCCTATAGCCTTAAATTAGTTGTAGTTAGCAATTAAATGATGAGTTAGCAATTGATCACTCCCCTTAACGTATATATATATAAATTGTATATAGATTGTACTCAATTTTATAAGTATGCAATTATGAATTTTGAGCTTTACATTTAAGTATATAGTTGACAATTTTCTAACCCGAAATTCACATAATTGTGATAATTAAATATCTACCTAAATGCCAAACTTTTTAGTAAGTACTACTTTTTAAGTATTTTCACCGCGATGATAGTGTTGGAGCATTTTCTCCTGTCCTAAATGTCACATAATGTTTTATATTTATGTTAAGTTTATAAACTATTGAATTACCATACAATCAATGCTGAAAAAAGAAAAAAAAAACTATCGTCCTCAATAATCCATCTTAGGAGGCTATTAAAAATGCCGTGCAATCGTGGTAATCCCTCTTGAACTTATGTTGAAATTATAAGCTAATCCATTGAAGCTATTGAAATAGTCACACTTATTTATATGTATGGTACGATAAAAGTTAATTAACAAATTAAGAAATAAGGTTTTCCAAAAATAAAGTTGATCATGATTCATATGTATTTAGTTTCAAAAACTCGAAATATATTTTTATATGTATTTACCTTTTTTTTAATACTAACACTTTGACATAAATATACATTTGTACACATTGGGGGAGTGTTATATTGCTGATTCAATACTTAATTGTCAACTACAATTAAATAATAGCTCTTAGATATTCAAATTAAGAGCCTAGATCATCAGTTCCGGAATGTCAATACGATAAAAAAATGTCAATAATGGTATTAAGGTCAATTTACAACAAATTAGGTGTAACTAACTTTAGAAAAATATCACATAACTTTAAAACGCACATAACTTTCTCGATTTAAATTATTTTTTTGCACAACATATATCAAATTAAAGATAATTTCATAAGGATTCTAACGAGATCTCACTTGCATATGTCATATCAAAATTTTCAATTTTTTAAAAAAAATTTCAATTTTTTCATACAGCAACAAATGTCAACATAATATATAAAATATATAAATATAATACATGTAGAATATCATTCTTAAAGCAATGTGTTGACATAAGGTCTGTGTTTTAACATTCTCAAAGCATTGTGTTGATATTTTTTCAAAACACTATATTGACATTTTCATCAAAGCACTATGTTGACATAAGCAATATGTTGACATTCTCAAAGCATTGTGTTGATATTTTCAAAACACTATATTAATATATCCATATATAATATTGATACATCAATATATAACTCATACTTATATACTAGATACTACTATGCAAGGAGCTACACTATTTTTGAATAAGTAATAATTCATTTAATAAATGATGTGCAACAATAAAAATAAAACAAGAGCTAACCTATATAATTTTCATTTAACTAATGATGCAATGATAAATAAAATAAGAGCTAAAGTAATTTTTATATATTAATATCAATATGCAATGCTAACAAATTTAAGCTACAATTTTTCTTGATGAATTTTCTGTAGATAAAATATACTCTAGTCATACAAGAAAAATAAAAGCAACAAATTTAAACTACGATCATACTTTTTATTTGTCACGATCGCACTTTGCTAAGGATAGCGAAAGCGGGTAAACCGCGACTAATGAGAGGGATTAAAGAAACGGGAAAAGAAATTGGAAAGAACTTGAGAATATTCCCAAAGGCCAAGTCAATTCATATCATAGAATAGAAGCCAAATGTACCATTACATGGTCTTAGAGCTTAGAATAAATATTACATCAATAAATCAGAGTTTGAAGGTGAGATTCTAAGATGTCTCACTTCACAAAAGAGCAGCGGAATGAGTTCATACTAGATGACTTCGTGTATGAAGACACGAATCGTGAAAAGATCCACTGGATTATTTAGTGGCATCGACTCCGATCATTTCTCCATCCTCTTGACGTTCAACCTGCACGTTTATAAATACATGCAGGGCTGAGTACAGGAGTACTCAGTGGACACATGCCGAAAACAAAACATACAATATATATTTGTCATCCATCCACAGTATCGCACGAGGGTTTTTCTTAAAAGGCCCGAGCATACTAAATTCTTTGTGAGCTAAAAGTTCGTCTGATCAGACTAAGTTCTTTCAAAATTTCTACCATATCTGTGAATCGTGTACCGTGAAGATGGCCACCTTCAACGGACACATCGCCGGCCAACCGCTGATGGCTCACGGCTCTCGTGCACATTATTCCGAATAGGATTTGCGGTCCTATTGGGAACCGAATTCGTTAAACTAGGTTTGGCATCGCCATACCCCGCAGGCTACAACCTCAACAGATAGGCCTTAAAACAAACATTTTATGGCATGACAACAACTTTAAAATAATCACTGCTCCATTTTGAGAAAAAATGATTTTTCATAACTTCAAAGTATTTGCTTTATATCCACACTATAGTGTTGGATATTAAAAGAAAGCCCACCTGATATGCTTATGTCTCAACTCAAATGCTCGCTTTGGCCTCACTCGTTCTTGAGCAATTTATCCCTTGAAAATAAATAGCGTAGCACGCTAATTAATACTTGAACTAATTTTCTTTAGAAAGAATGCATGCATCCTATTGGATAGCACCTATATCTCAGTCTCGTCTTATAGGATTTTTCTTAATCCTACCTCGGCTTTACTACTCTGCAGCGTTTATTTATTCTCTTTATTAACTTTGGAGAAATTCTATTTCCTCTAAACAAATACTCGGCCCTTATTTACAAGAATAGGAATTCTTGGAAAGTCTCTTCTAAAATTCTTTTCTTCGGTTTTTCTTAAGGCCGCCCATGGTGTCGCGGGGGACGCCGGCCGACTTTTGCGTCTCCCACTTTACTACTTTATTTTCCCGGAATCTGAATAAATTATTCGGAAATTAATTAATTGAGCTCCATCTCAATTCTTAAATAATTCCAACTTCTCATAATTTAAATCTTGGCCCAAAGTCCACTGCACTCACTTAATTAAATGAGACTAGTCCCAATAACTAAGTAGCAATACTCCATATAATTCATGTAGGCCCAAGCTTTTATTAAATGAGGCATTCTACTACTCCAATTAAGTTGGACTTAGCCCAACAAACAATTTCCAACCCAACTTCCTTTATTAACACATCAACCCATTGTTTTAATTTCTCCAAACATTGAGGCCCAATAAAGAAAAGGAAGTACCCACTTATACTACTCCCTTCTCCATCGTGAATTTCCCCCAATTCCCTTCCAAAAGAAATCCCTAATTAGAACTGAGGAGCTGCGCATCTCTCCCTCTCTCACGCCTCCTCCGGCGAAATCGCCGTCGACGTCTCGTCCTCCACCGGCTATCACCGCCGGTGTCTCTCCTCTCTCCCCTATCTGAAAAATAAACGAAGAATCCTTATTGAGGCAGCAGTATCTCCGTCGAGCTCTCTCTCTCTCACTCGGCGAGCTCACAGCACCGCCGCCGCCGACGTCGCTCTCCGTCGCTGCTGCCAGCGCTCTGCATCGGTTCTCGCCGTCGAGCCCTCCAAGAGGCAGCGACTCCAGCCCTCTCTCGACCTTCCCTCGACGGCGCCGACACCAGCCGCCGCCTTACTCTGCTGCCCCGACAGCGTCTCCGTTCAGCCGGGCCTCCCGGAGCTCGTCGCTGCCCGTCCGTCGCCGGGCAGCTCCGCCCAACTAAAGCTATGCCCTCCTTCCCCCTTCCCCTTTCAAAGCATGGTCCTTTAAAGCTTTATGTTCTTGGCAGATTGTTATTGCTGATTTATCAACAGATGAGGAGAGTCTAATTACATTTGAGAGGGATTTGTGATTTGAGAAGGAGTGTAGCTACTGGAATAAGTCTTATTGTTATGAGTTCCATTCCTAAGTTTCATTCTGTGATCTTCTATGATTCTAAGTTCTTGTTCTTGGTTATCTACTGTGCTAGCTCTACATGATGCCAGGGGTTATTGGGTGTTGAGGTTGTTACCTCACTTTGATGAATCCTCTCGGATGGGGACCGATGTCCTGCCTCAGAATCACCTCCTTGCTCCTCCTCCATTCCTTGCTGTATTTCTTGACTCTATGTGAGTTTGGGGTGTCGATTTTGTGGGGAGGAGAAGGGAGATAAGGCTGCTTATATAGTGCTCCATTCTTGGCTGTTTGTGCTTGAGACTTGGAGGCAAAGGCTCCTATTTTGGGGCTGCCAGCTCCACTACTTTTGAGCTTGATGTTCATGCTATCCTTACTATTTTGGTGTATGTATGGTTGTCTCTCTTGGCTGTTTCCTCAGCCTTGATCGATGGAAAAACAAGAATCTTGCTCATGTCTATATTGGGCTTGTGTAGAGGCTCATTCTACTATGCTCTCTTGTCTTGGTTACTCTTTGATGCTAGTTGAGAATGTGACAAAAAATAGGTTGACTTCATGCTCTAAATGGAAGCCTCCTAGCTGCACTATTTTCGTCTACTACTCCACTTTCCTATTTGAGCTTGTGCCTCCCTTCCTTTTTGTTTGTGAGTCATCTTCTAACCCCTATTCTTGTGTTAATTTTCAGGTACATGGCTGGAGTTTTGGAGTCTTGTGGCTGCCTTTTTCGAGAAAGAGAGTGAAGGAGAAAGAAAGAAGATGCTCCTCTAGAGATCCTTTGCCTCCATCACCAAAATAGCTAGCTTCCAAACTTGTTGATTAGTGCTGTAGGATAAATGGTGTAGAATAGATGTGTGTGTTGTCACTCTCACATATGTATCATGTGCTAGATGTATCTCCAACATTCTTGTATATCTTATTCCTCAAATATTTATCTAGTAAAAGCATAGCCTTTACTTTTATCCTTGAACACATAAATTTCCTTGCATTTTATTTCTTCCAACGAAAATACTTAGATTACTCCAAAGTCGAAAATTACCACGATAACTATGATTAAACGGCTTCTAGAAGGAATTTAATTAAGCTACTAAATCCGATTTATCTTGAAAGAAGGGAACGAAATTCCGGGGCGTCACATTATTTCTCATTTTTGACACATTTATATACTGCATATAATAAGAGAAAGCAATCTGATATAATTTTCAAATTAATGGCGCAATATAAATACTCCATTTTAGATTATTACAAATCGTCACATATGCGGTTATATTGTACAAATAAATATGTGTGTATAATTAGAGTACAGGAGGTCAAAAAAATAAAATGTTTCGATATTAAAAATTTAGAAGTGAATGTACATTTAATACTAATATTTAATTGGAAGTAGGATCCTCTACAGTTCCACGTAAATGTCAAGTTGGCATGCAGGATCCTCTACAGTTCCACGTAAATGTCAAATTGTCATTAGTATCATGCCAACGTAATACTTCCTCTGTCCTAAGGTATATGTCACCCTTAGAAGATGGCACAGGATTAGAATGACTATGATTATTTAAAATTTTTAAAATTAATTAATAATAAAATAATTTAATTAGAATGACTATGATTATTTTGTTGGACAATAACACTAAGAAATTAAGTAGACATGTAGTCCTTTTTATAACTTACAATATGATTTTAGAATTATTTAATAATAATAAGAATTGGATATGAATGGAAATAATTATTTCTTTGGATGATAATACTAAGAAGTATATATACATGTAGACATTTTTATAACTCATCATTTTATAGATTAGTATTTATAATAAATTAATTAGATCTGAATAACTAGGATTATTTAATTGCATGATAACACTAAGAAAATTACATGTATACATGTACTTTTTTTTATAACTTTAGAATTTTAAGAATTATTTAACATTAAATAATTGAATAGCTATGACTATAATTATTTTGTTAGATGATAACACTAATAGATCAAGTATATACACATTCAATCGCTTTTATAACATAAAATTCTATGAATTATAAATAATTGGATGAGAATGACTTATTTTGTTTGATAATAACACTAAGAAATTAGATATATATACATATATTCATTTTTATAACTTAGAATTTTGAGATTATTTAATAAAAAAATAATTGGATACAAATGATTATTATTTTTATAATTGAAAGATAATATTAAGAAATAAGTGTATATGTTTGTATTCATTTTTATAATTATTTGGTATCGATGACTGTTGGATAAGTGATTTTAAAAGTTGGAATTTATCAATTTTTAAACTCTAATAATTAATAAAATTTTATACTAGTGTTTGAATATTAATTCTCTTTTATTTTAGAAGGTAAGTCAATTCAAATTCTTTTATTAGTTCTTAATAAATGTAGTAAATCATTCCCTAATTAAATGTCCTCAATTCAAATCCTTTTATTAGTCTACAAATAAATGTAGCAAGTCAATGGAGAAGAAATATCCTCAATTCCTGTTAATGGAAGAATAAATTATGCAACGGTTAGTCTACAAATAAATGTAGTAAATCATTCCCTAATTAAATGTATAAATGTTGATTATGAAAAATTTAATCTTTCCTAAATGATCACTAAAAAGGTAAATATGTAATACACTACATTAATTAATAATTATAAATTTATTTCAAATATAAAATACCTAAATTGTCCAATTTTGTATATACAATTTTTATTAGTTTATCACTACCCATATAAATATACTTATATCAGAATAACATACGGATAGCATGACATTGAGACATTTTGTCTCAAAATCACTACCATAATGTGAAATATAAAGTTTAATATTCACATTGAAATATATTAAACTTCCGTAACCGATTTGATATGAACATTATATTATTGTTTCATAACTGTTTACTAAATGAAGTCCTACAATTAATGACCGATTTGATATGATTATATGAACATAATATACGGTTCGTTTACCGATTCGAGTTTTAAAACATTGTGATTTGATGGCGGTAATTTCTCAAAATTCTACACCCAATATCTCAAGTCAAGGTCATTAAATTTATAACGTCAAAAAATTAAACTCACAAATTTAAATTTTACTCCTTGACTTCTTCTATTTCTATTCTTATCTTCTGCCAATCTCAGCCTATAAATACAAACAATATAACACTAACATGTATCACACATAATAAATAGTCTTACATATCTTTTCAAGTACTCGTTCATGGCTTATAAGATCTTCCATCCCATCTCCTTTATATTTCTCCTTTTCATTCTACTTGCACCAATTGGCCGTGCCAAGAGGAGCACCCCAAGTGACAAAAACTCATCACCTTTTAATTTCATCAAGAAATTAAAAGGTTGTCAAAAGGGAAACAACACAAAAGACATCCGCGAGCTCAAAGCCTATCTCGAGAAATTCGGTTATCTCAGCTATGAAAACAATGCTCATGCCATGGATGATGATTTCGATGATACCCTAGAATCAGCCATCAAAACCTACCAGAAAAACTACAACATCAAACCCTCAGGTATCGTAGATGATGAAACAATATCCAAAATGACAACCCCTCGATGTGGGGTGCCTGATATTGCTAACGGCATCAACTACATGCAACCTCGTGACAATAATCACGAGTCAAGCTCGAGCAACATCCACACAGTATCTCACTACAGTTTCTTTCCAGGAAACCCTAAATGGCCATCTTCTAAAACCTATCTCACTTATAGATTCATCTCCAACGTTCCAACATATGCTAAAGCCCCCGTGGCACGTGCCTTCCAAAAGTGGTATTCTGTCACCCAATTTTCCTTTGAACAAGTCCCAACCAATCAAAACTCTGATTTGGTTATAGGGTTCTACCGCCGCGACCACAGAGATGGATTCCCTTTTGATGGCCCCCGCGGAGTCCTAGCTCATTCATTTGCACCGACTAATGGAAGGTTCCATTACGATGCCGAAGAGAGTTGGTCCGTTGGGTCAGTTCCGGGCTCTTTTGACCTTGAAACCCTTGCACTTCATGAAATCGGACACCTTTTAGGGCTTGAACATAGTAGAGTAAATGAAGCTATCATGTTTCCGACGTTTTCAGCCGGACAGGTCAAGAACTTGCATCCAGATGATATCCAAGGAATAAGAGCTTTGTACAATCAATAGTTATTAGATTGTTTAAAAATGTCATAGTAATTTACGTATTTTTGCATGTGAAATAATTTCCCTATGTTGGAATTGTAATAGTAGTGAGTAAGGTTACTCATTTGCCGGTACAGACTAGGCCTTCTCCAAGCCTGTAGTGGCCGAGCAACCCATGTCTACGTCCTAATATAGTCGAGCATGATATAAGCTTCTTTCCGGGTTTTCTTTGTCGGTTCTTTCCCGGATCGCAAATAAGTCGAACTGTGATTTGGATCATGTCATTTGCTTTGGTTAAAGAACTTAATCATATCTTAAAATTTAAGATATTTTGTGTGCTTTAGAACTACATTAGAGGTGGAGCAGTCCTTTCCAATTAAAGTTTAGAAATATTGTTTAATTTTTATACACATACTCATCTTGGGGGATGCAGGGAATGAATGGTGGAATATTGGTGATCAGTAATCGATCAAAATTAGATAGGCAATTAATTTTTACACATAAGAGAGGTTGACCTTGTTCCAAACTAGCTAGTTGAAATCTATATTTGCTACAATTATTCAATTTACTTTTCTTCAACTCCATTTTGTCCTTTGGACTTCAGAAAAATGACACATTAAATAATGGGGAGTTCTAAGGCTTGGTTCGACGTTTTGTGGCACATATATGTGGTTATGCAATCAAACCGCAAAGAAAAATGCCATAGTGATTTATTGCTTTGTTCAAAATTCGAATTGTACAAGCACCGAGTTTTAGGCCGGATTTTCATGTTGAAATTTTGCAATCGGGGTTTATAGGTCGGCTTCAATCATGTTCTTCGTGCATAGACTAGAATGCGCGAGGAACAAGCACACACTCAACTTCAATGTGAAACTATTATTGAAGAAATTTGGCCACGTAACCATTAAAGCTTATTTGTACCTTTTGTTTAAGTTTGTTTCTTGTTGTAGTTTCTTTTTATTGTGTTCTTAATATGTTATTTTGCTATTTTATTTTATTTGATAACAAAAAAATTAATGAATGAAAATAGTTGTGAAAATGAGGATAGACGCAATGTTAACGGCATAATTTACGGCACTATTACACGTGTTTTGGCTGGAAAATAAAATGCTGATGTAGCAGGAGAAAAATAGGGACAAACGGATTTATAGGCCACTCCTATGAGTGCCATTTGTGGAATATGCTTTTTTACAGTTCCAATTTCCTTGCAAATACGCAGTTGAACGACTTGTATATATTTCCAGTGACATCATAGCTAGAGAATCATTCTTCTCCCAGTCAATGCGCTAAATGGGAAAAAAGACAATAATTACAATTTACACGTTCAAAGATTTATTTTGCCAAAACCTTCTTGATTACATAGGTTGTCTCTATGCATCAGTTTAATTACCGAATCAAAACAACGTATAGGTTCCGAACCTTTATAGTCTCAATCCCTATCTGAAATGTAGGGACTATTTCATTTTCAGCCCATCCTTGAAAAATATTAATTTTTGAACTTTGGATATCTAATTTCACAACTAATAATGTGGACTTCATTCTCCACTAACACCATTTTTACTATTCTTTCTCTACATATCTCTTACTTTACCAATTAAGAATAAAAACCCGCGTTCAACCAAAAGTTCATGCTTTATAGGGACGGAGGAAGTAATATATAAAAGAAAAACTAATGCAATTTGCAAACCTGTTAGGGCTTTACCCCTAACTGTGATCGAAGAATAGTTCCGACGATCAAGAATCTCTCCGGCGTCCAGTCGTAGGATGGGCGGAGGCTAGATTTGGTCGTGCGCGGAAGACTTTTCCGTCGGGCAACCTGTTATCTAGAGTTTTGAAGGTAATCAAACGTACGCTTGGGCAAATTAATATTTCATTCATAATCGTATCAATGAACAAAAGCCCTATTTATAGACTAAGGACCCTAGGGTTTATTCGACCTAATCCTAATCATCTCGGGAAAGAATCAACAAAGAAAACCCGAAACGTGAAAGCAAAAATAAATGCCAAAAAAAAAATACTAATTACTCAAAAGGAAAGAAATAAAAGCAAAAATAATAAAAAGACTCAAAATAACTAAAAAGATGCCGATCTCTACTTGGGAACATATTCGCCCAATCTTGCGGGCGGGCGAACGTTCCTTTTCCCCTTCGTTGTCGCGATCGACGGCGGCATCTCCGGTTGAGCGCGACCCTCCTCATGCCCCTGCTCCGGCTGAACGATCGACTCTTTGCTAACGGCGCGTGCCCGATGTGGGTCCGTATCAACCCCCCCCCTCGATAGCAACCTCCTTGTCCTCAAGGAGCACATTTGGGAATAAGCGTTGAACGACCTCCAGTGGTTCCCAAGTTGGTGACTCCGATCCATCCGACCAACGCACTAACACATGCTCCAATGGCCTATTCTCATGCCACAACACGCGACGATCGAGCACCCTTACCGGATACACAACTGGGCAATCTCCAAGAAACTCCGAGGGCAGCGAGACCTGTGATCCACAAACATCTCCCTCCACAAACGGCTTAAGGAGGCTCACATGAAAAACATTGTGAATCCGACTTCCCTCTGGTAACTTTAACCTGTACGCCACTTGTCCTATACGTTCAATGACCATAAAAGGCCCATAAAAACGCCTAGCCAGCTTGGCTGATAATGGTCTGGCGACGGAATGTTGTCTGTAAGGCTGCAGCTTAAGCAACACCTTATCGCCTTCCTTAAACTCCACATGGCGACGATGCTTATTCGCGGAATCTCTCATCCGCTGCTGTGCTCGCTCCAAGTTGTGACGCAGCTGCACCAACAATTCCCCACGCTCGCGGATCATCTCAGCTACGGACGGCGGCGTGGCTGCTGACGGCAGGGCGAAGATCAAACTCGGCGGTTCTCTACCATACAAAGCTTTGAACGGCGACGTGCCCAATCCGGCATGGTGAAAACAGTTAAGGGCCAGCTCTGCCCAAGGCAGAAAATTCGCCCACTTAGATGGCCGGTCTGACGTGAAAGCGCGCAAATACTGCTCAAGACCTCTATTTCGAACCTCCGTTTGCCCGTCCGATTGGGGGTGATATGCTATTGAGAAATTCAACTTTGTCCCACTAAGGTGCAGCAAATCCTCCCAAACTTGATTCAGGAAGACCGAATCCCGGTCTGACACCAAGGTTTTGGGAAAACCGTGATGACGAACGACTGTGTTGATAAATAAATGGGCCACCCTCAAAGCGTCAAAACGAGTTGGCAACGGTGCAAAGTGCGCGTACTTGGACAAGCGATCTACCGCCACCATAATGACCGTGTAGCCCCTTGACTGTGGAAGCCCAGTTATGAAGTCCATTGAAACATCCTCCCATACCTGAGTCGGTATAGGCAGGGGTTGTAGCGGTCCCGCAGGCTTTTGTGTACTATACTTCGTCGTCTGGCACACTATGCATGCGTCCACAAACCGCTTAACCTCCTTCTTTAGATTAGGCCAGAAAAAATTCGCTGACACCCGCCTAAGGGTTCTTTCGAATCCTGGGTGACCCGCCGATGGCGAACTATGGTACTCCGTTAAGATAGGCGCGCGTGCTGAGGACCTAGACCCCACAAAGATCCTCCGATGATAATATACCAGGCCGTCAACGAACGTTAAATGCGACAGCGCATTGCCCTCCTTGATCGACTTAACAATCTCTCTCATTTCAGGCGAGGAGGCCGTCTCCCAGCGAAGCATCCCCAATAAGTTCGGAATCGGATGTGCAACCGCGGACAACAGGGAGCTGCACTGCTCCTCGCCACGGTCCTGCACCAAGGCAGCATACGGAACGGCCTCGGGACTTGTTACCGACGACCCTTCCCGCCGGGACAACGCGTCAGCTGCTTTGTTTTGGGCGCCCTTCTTGTACTCGATAACAAACTTGTAGTCCATTAATTTCCGCACATATAGTTGTTGATCCGGAGTCTGAACCACCTGTTGGAGCAGCTCCTTAAGGCTTTTCTGATCACTCCGAATCACGAACTCTCGACCCAGCAAATATTGCCGCCATTTCTGTACGGCTTCCACTATTGCGTATAACTCTCTATGGTACGTTGACGCCGCTCGACGTCGATGGCCCAGCTTCTTACTGAAGAAGGCGATTGGGTGATTATCCTGGAGCAGTACCGCGCCAATTCCAGTGTCGGACGCATCCGTTTCTATACAAAAGGGCTTATCAAAGTCCGGTAGGCGGAGGACTGGTGCACTTGTCATGGCCATCTTTAACTCGCCGAAACTAGAGTCCGCCGTTCCTGACCATTCGAAAGCATCCTTCTTCAGGAGGTCCGTTAACGGGGCCGCTATCAAGGCATAATTAGCAATAAATCGTCGATAATACGCTATTAAGCCGAGGAATCCCCTAAGCTGCTTCACATTTTTGGGCTTCGGCCATGCCGTCATAGCCTCAATTTTACTGGGGTCGGCCTTCAACATACCCTCCGTGATCAAATGGCCCAAATACTCGACCGATGTGCTACAGAAAGAGCATTTTGACAACTTCACAAAGAAGCTGTGTTCCTTTAGGACAGAGAGTACTGCCGCCAAATGTTCACTATGTTCCTCCATAGTTGCGCTGTAAACCAGGATGTCATCAAAAAATACAATCACGAATTTCCGTAGCAACGGCTGGAATATCTCATTCATTGCTGCCTGAAAAGTAGACGGTGCATTAGTCAAACCGAAAGGCATGACGAGGAACTCGAAATGGCCATCATGCGTCCTAAATGCTGTTTTGAAAATGTCATCGTCATGCATCCGAATTTGGTGATACCCCGAACGGAGATCCAGCTTGGTGAATATCCTAGCCTTCCCCAGCTCGTCGAACAATTCATCTGCCGTTGGTATCGGAAAATGGTCGGGAACTGTCGCATTATTCAAGGCTCTGTAATCAATGCAAAAACGAAACGTTCCGTCTTTCTTGCGGATTAGTAGAACTGGCGATGAAAACGGACTGCTGCTCCGTTGAATTATACCTTGATCCAGCATCTCCCTGACCTGACGTTCAATTTCGTTTTTCTGAAAATATGGATAGCGGTATGGTCTCACATTGATGGGGCGGGAACCCGGTAGGAGGTGAACGCGATGGTCATAGGAACGCTTAGGTGGCATGCCCTCCGGTACTGTGAAAACCTGGCGAAACCCCTCCAATACTGTCAACACTCCATGGGGCAAAGCTTGTGGGAAATCAGCCTGGATTGCGTCTGGCGACGAAGATGGTGTTGGATCCAAAAGCAATATCTCATAACATTCCAAACTCCCACCGGGGCTGATTAGGGAAGACAGCGACTGTAAGCTGACTCGGCTTGGCGGGGGAACAATCCCACGCAATGTGACCGGTTTCGATCCCTGTGTAAACTCGAGCGTCTTCCCGGCGAAGTCCGCCGTGACCTTTCCTAAGGACTCGAGCCAGTCCATCCCCAGAATAATGTCCGGGCCATGTATTGGTAAGATATAGAGCCATATGCGTGCATAGTAACGCTTCGCCATTGCCCACATAAACCCTAAAAGGCCGAATAGGGGCTAAAGGTAGGTGTAATTTCTCGGCAATCCTTGGGTTAAGAAAATCCCTGTCACTGCCGGTATCGATGAGGATGCATACCTCCTTCTCCTGAATGAGACCTACCACTTTTAAGGGTCGTGATCTACGGTCTCCGTTCATGGAGTGTATATGAGAGATATCAGCTGCGATTAACTGGTCTGGCGTTCCTCCTTCGAAAACGTCGGACTCGAAGTCATCATCATCATCCGCATAACGAAGCAGGCACTGTTTACACACGTGCCCAATGATCCACTTCTCTGGGCAATGCCAACAAAGGCCCAGTCGAGATCGCTCCGCCTTCTCTGCCTGCGAGACCAGGATCGTGGATCCCCTCTTCTCCTGCCCACGGCTCTGTGACGTGGATGGCTGGTCCGTGCCCGCCGGGGGCTGAGGAGTTGGTGTCGCAGCTGTGGCCGCCACCGAACCACGACCGTCCCGATTCTGCCATTGGCGACGTGGGTATGATGAGTTTTGATTATGCGTGGGCTGGTGTGCTTAAGAATCTGCCAATTCCAAGGCCAACGCCATGGCTTCTGCGAGTGACTCCGGCCTGTGGAGGCGGAGTCGCTCCTGCATGTCGTGTTTAGGGCCCGCGACGAACAGGGTAAATAATTCGGACTCCGGGATCCCACGGACTCTGTTTAGGTATTTTTCAAACGTGTCGTGATACTCCAAGACCGTCCCCGTTTGAGTTAGTTTTGCAATTAACCCAAAATAATTTTTAAAGCTCTGTCTGTCAAAACGATGGCGTACATCTACCAAGAAATCCTGCCATGTGACAAAGTCGGTGTTCGCACAATAGTTGAAAACCCATTATGATGCTGGTGGGTCAAATAGCATTACCGCATAATGGAGGCGCTGCGCTTCCGGCAACATGAGGTGGTCGAAGTAGTACTGAACCCTCGATACCCAATTAGTCGCGTCCGTGCCGTCGAATCTTGGCGGGCTCATCTTTACGGCCCGCGGCTTTTCATAACCCGGTACCTGGGGCTGATAGCGCTGGGGCGGGTCCCAACACGAAGCAGGCCGCTCAAATTGTTGGCGGGTGCCTGGCTGCTCCCAACCTGCACCGTATCGCCCTCTCCCATCGCAACGACCCCTGTCCTCCGGTGGAGTCTCGCGGTACCCAATAGTAGGGTTTCGATAACGAGGACCCCTGTCCCCAAGCCTTCGGCGACGGGGATCGCCATAATCGACGTCCTCCTCGTCGAATCTGAACAGGATGTCGGTCTCGCGCGTCGTAGTCGGGCCAAGATTGTCAATCTTGCGCTCGGCTTCGTCCCTCCAAACATCGAATTTGTCGAATCTGTCCAATAAACGATCCAGTTTGTTGTTCGTAAGATCGTCGTTGGTGTTGTCCTGAAATGGGCGGCCCTCGAAGTCGCCCTCGTCTGCCGGCGTGTGGAAGTGGCCGCTGCCATTGCCACGCCCCGCTGTAGTCTGGCGGCCCCCGAACCGATTCGTCGGGTAGGCATCGGGGCAGCGGGCCTCCCCACACTGCCTTGCCGTTGTTGTAATTGTTTCGTCGCATGAGTACACGGATGAAAGCACCAGTTGTTAGGGCTTTACCCCTAACTGTGATCGAAGAATAGTTCCGACGATCAAGAATCTCTCCGGCGTCCAGTCGTAGGATTGGCGGAGGCTAGATTTGGTCGTGCGCGGAAGACTTTTCCGTCGGGCAACCTGTTATCTAGAGTTTTGAAGGTAATCAAACGTACGCTTGGGCAAATTAATATTTCATTCATAATCGTATCAATGAACAAAAGCCCTATTTATAGACTAAGGACCCTAGGGTTGATTCGACCTAATCCTAATCATCTCGGGAAAGAATCAACAAAGAAAACCCAAAACATGAAAGCAAAAATAAATGCCAAAAAAAAATACTAATTACTCAAAAGGAAAGAAATAAAAGCAAAAATAATAAAAAGACTCAAAATAACTAAAAAGATGTCGATCTCTACTTGGGAACATATTCGCCCAATCTTGCGGGCGGGCGAACGTTCCTTTTTCCCTTCGTTGTCGCGATCGACGGCGGCATCTCCGGTTGAGCGCGACCCTCCTCATGCCCCTGCTCCGGCTGAACGATCGACTCTTTGCTAACGGCGCGTGCCCAATGTGGGTCCGTATCAAAACCCTATCACATTTTTATAAATCCTGCAGTTCGGAAATCTTCAATTTTAAACCAGTAAACATTTTTTTAGTACTTATGTTTACAAAAAAAACAGGGTTTATAAAAATGTGAGAAATAATTAGTGATTTGTACCTAATTATTTCTCACAATTCTTCTTTAGAAACCGCAACTTTAAACGTTCAGATGACTTGGAATAATTTATTGCACACAATATTCCAAGTCAAGTCATTCACTTAAACACTGGCAAACTCCCAAAATTCTTCTTCATAACTTCTATATATTTTTATTCTTTGCGTCTGCCAAACACACTCTATAAATACGTACAATAGGTAGCATTAACATGTACCAAAAAACAAATAAAACATTCTTGATAGAAATCCATGGGTTCTGTGAATTATGCAGCGATATTCGACCAAGAACGAGAAGCAAAAAGAACTCAGGCGATTACGTGGTTCGGCACTTAGGCCTACGTCCACGGGTAGAACTAGTGTATGCTTTATTTATCAAACGAGTACAAGGATTACAAGAAACACTCAATCTCTCAGCTGAATTTACAAGAGGGAGAACTCCTCTCAACTTGCTTCGAGAGCTATCACGCACAGTCAAAAGAATTCCCAACTCCCCTCTTGATTTTTCACTCTTGAATTGAATGAATGAATTTGTGTAAACAACACGGTATTTAAATGCTGGTACAAACACTCCAGAAGAGAACTAACCAACTCAACTGCCAAGCCAGCTCAGCTCCCAAAATCGATTGAAACCAACGGTCACCTTCAATTTTGAGTCTTCACTTCTCCAACGGCTATATTTGGTAATTCCCCAAATTGAGTTGTTGATCAGCTCAACCTCTAACAAATCCTCCACCTTGAGTGATCCAATAACTCACACCCCTAGCCCCGCCTTCTTCCTGCCACTTACAACCTTTGAACTATCCCAACCAAATCCAAGCAATATTTGAACTTAGATTTTGGTAAGGCCTTTGTGAGCATGTCCGCTGCATTGTGATCGGTGCTCACTTTCTCAATCTTGACCCCTCATTTGTCAACCTCATCACGGATGAAATGTAGTCTCACATCTATGTGTTTGTTGCGTTCGTGAAAAGTTTGATGCTTTGCTAGGCAAATGGAGCTGTTGCTGTCGCTTCTAACTGTCACACTTTCCTTTGAGCCAGAAGCTATCTTTCACAGCCTCTGTCAAAGCTATATATTCCGCTTCCGTGGTTGACAAGGCTACCACAGATTGAAGATTGGATTTCCAACTCACCGCTGCTCCAAACAAAGTGAATATGTATCCTGATTGTGAGCGCCTATTATCAATGTTGGCTGCGTAGTCCGAATCACAAAACCCAATTAGTGGATCTCCATCACCATCCTCCTCTGCTTTAAACATAATTCCCAAATCACTACAGCCGCTTAGATATTTGAGAATTCCCTTCAAAACCAACCAATGTTCTCTTTCTGGGCAGGACATGTATCTGTTGACAACACTAATCGCATGAGCATTGTCTGGTCTCGTGAAGATTATCATATACATCAAACTTCCAACTATGTTTGAGTAAGGTATCTTGCTCATCTCCTTCTCTTCTAGCTGGCTTCTTGGACACTGATCCTTTGACAGTTTCATTTGCTGTGACAATGGAATTGCTGCCACTTTGCTCTTTTCAATCTGATACTTTTGTATGACCTTCTTGATGTAGTCCTCTTGAGACAACCACAAAATCCCTTTGCCTCTGTCCATGAATATATCCATACCCAGTATTTTTCTGAGCGCCACCAAGATCCTTGATCTCAAAACCTTCTTTCAACAAGCCCTTTACTCTATCTAGCTCTTGTCTATCTGGTCCAGCAAGTAATATATCGTCTACATATAGAAGCAGGTACACCACTGGCTCCTCACCCTCAGACTTGAAGTAGACACAACTGTCATATTTGGAATTCACAAAACCCATTTTCTTCATATGCTCATCAAATTTGATATGCCACTGTTTGCTTGCTTGCTTCAAACCGTAGAGACTCTTCTTTAGTAGGCATACTTTATCCTCACTGCCATGTATCACAAACCCCTCTGGCTGATCCATATATATAGTCACCTCAAGGTCTCCATGAAGAAAGGCTGTCTTCACATCAAGTTGATCCAAATGCCAGTTTCTTTGTACAACAATGGCTAGTAAAATTCTGATTGAGGCATGCTTTACCACGGGAGAAAACACTTCATCATAATCTATTCCCTCCTCTTGTGTAAAGCCTCTAGCTACCAATCTTGCCTTAAACCTGATTTTATTTCCAGCCTCCACCTTCTTCTTGAAAATCCATTTACAGCTTACTGGTTTTTGCGCGGCTGACCTTTTAACCAAGATCCATGTCTTGTTCTTGAGCAAAGATTGTATCTCCTCTATCATTGCTTCCATCCACTGCTTGCTCTCCTTTGAATTCATGGCCTCCTTGAAGTTTGCAGGCTCAGCATACTCTATATTAACTGCAATGCAAAGTATTCTGCCTCACTGTATCTAGACGATGGCTTAGGTACTCTCCTTGTTCTATCTCTGGCTAGAAGGTAGTTATCCAGATTTTGCTGATCAGCTTCAGGCTCTGGTGTGTCACTGCTCGGTTCTCCTTCACTAGCAGCAGGCAGATGCTCAGCCTCAGTAGTCTCACCAATTCCAGAAGCCTCCACCTGATCTAAACTCTCAGGTTCCAATATCTCCACTTCTACCAATTCCTCATGATCTGGCTCTTTCCTGGCTTGAGATGACTCCCCACTGCCCTGAGCCTTCTCCAGGTATGGCATCCTGTTTTCTTCAAACTGCACATCTCTAGATATGATAACTTTCTGATTTCCTAGCTCTATGCACCATAACCTGTAGCCTTTGACTCCTCTTCGGTACCCAATCATCACACATCTCAGAGCTCTTGGTTCCAACTTGCTTTGCCTGATGTGGGCATATGACATACAACCAAACACTCTCATACTTGAGTAGTTTACTGTCCTTCCATACCACTTCTGATCAGGGGTATCAAAAGCTATTGCTGAGGTTGGACTCCTATTGATGAGGACTGCAGCCATACTCACAGCCTCACCCCAGAACCTTTTGGGCATTCCAGAGCTAAACAACATACATCTAACCCTCTCTAAAATGGTTCTGTTCATGCGTTCAGCAACCCCATTTTGTTGGGGATTGCATGGAACTGTCCTATGCCTTTTCATTCCCTTTTCCTTGCAAAAAGAATCAAATTCCTTGCTCAAAAACTCTAACCCATTGACAAACACGGATTTTGCATGTTTTTAAGGGCTAGATTTGACTCGTTTTAAATGTCAATCATGCAAATTATGTTCTTAAATTGCATATGTTATACATTTGGTATTTTTGATGTGTTTGTTGACAAATGATAGAAAAAGATAGAAAAAAAGGTGCAAAAAGGCCAAGGTGCAGCAGCCTCTGTTCGAGCCCATTCTTCCAGCGATTTTGAGGTCCAATCAGTGCTTAATTCATACCATTCTCTTCGTCTTCGAAAGAGCTTCGCGTGGATATCTCGCACGTCTCAATCGGAGTTTTGTGGAGAATGTTATGATCATTCTACGAACATTGCGCAGTGCAGTCAAAGCTGGCGGAAATTAGGCGGAAAATCAAGGAATGAAGAAATTATTGCCCAAATATCTCCAATTAATTGGGGAATCGAAATTATTATATGTTCTATTACTTGGAGGAGAATTTTTACCATGTCTAAGCCTTTTTTTTCCCACCTATTGACTCATGCTAAATTTGCAATAAATATGTCACCCACAAGTGTATGGGGTATGTAGCACGTGGCAAGTTGAAATTATCGATCCTCGAAGACTAAATGCCGGCTTGAGTACCACTATGCAACTTTGAACACTATCTAGACTAATAGAAGGGGTTTTTGGGTTTTTTCTTAACTAAGATCAAAGAACAAGTAAGTATGTAAGAGCAAAAGGAAATTAAGACAAGAAAAAGGATAGTTTTCACTCAAGTTGGAAAGATAGGGATATTGATCCGTTGGTATGGATCACGGGTGTTCACCTAGGGATCATGCTCATCTAAATAGTCCTATGTGTGGCTAGGAAGGTCGGGTTAATTGGTTAGACCCCCTCTCGGGTGCACCTAATGCGTTGATCGGCCTTTAATGTCGGAGTCTCCTCCCTACACTTCGAAACCAACTCCTACAACCTACGAACCCAAGCCCTCTCTCTAGCTATGTCTCTCTCGAGCACATACAACGCACGGAGTTGTTGGTCATTTAACTATCTAATTAAGCATCTTTCAACGATAATAATTAGAATAAGACATATCAAACTGGTAGCTAATCAATTGGATAATGAAAAAGCACAACAACCAACAAAACCACCACATAAGACATAGATAAGCATAAATCAAGATTTAGCCCATGAATTCCATACAAACTTCACCAATATCCCTAATAAGAACTTAGCTACTCATAATGGAAGCTAAGACAAAAGAAAATACAAAAACTTCAAAGGAAAACATAGTAAGAAAAGGTAATAGAACTCCCTAATGTAGACTTGATGTTGGGAAGGATCTTTCTTCTTCAATCTCTTGAAGATGGAAGCCTCCTTGCCTTCAATGACTTGTATCTCTCAATTTTTTTCTCTCAATTTGTCGTGGGGAAGGTTAGGGTTCTAAATTGAGTTAGAACCCCTTTTATACTCGGAGTGAAAATCAGGACAAATTAGCAAACACCCGGTCGGGTGATTTGTAGGTGATAAAACACCCGACCGGGTTTTCTTCCCGAAGCCCGCTATTTTGCAAAACACCCGACCGGGTTTTCCGAGAAATGGAAAACACCCGGTCGGGTTTTCCTCCTGGAGTGGCTATTTCAAAACACCCGACCGGGTTTTCCAAGAAATGGAAAACACCCGGTCGGGTTTTCCTTCTGGAGAACTCCTCGAATTTCAGCTTCGGCTCGTTTCAACCTGTTTTCATCACAAAACTACGACAAACCCATCAACTCACCTAATTAGTGTATATGCGGTGAAAAAACTTGTATTTAACATCTTAAACCATCAAAAGCACTCTTTAATCACCCATAAAACAAGCCTAAAATATGAGTTTGTCAACTCCCCCAAACTTAAACACTTGTTTGTCCCTAAACAAGAAGAAGAAAATAAGAAGACAAACTCATGTAAGGATGTTGGAGTGTCATCATTGCCTCAGTAGAAATAAAGTATTCAACAAGTATCAATGGCCTCGTAGACGAGTATAACATTATAAGGTATTGCTTCAAGCTACTATCATGTACTCAACCTTGCCAATTTGCCCTCACTAGGAGAAAATGCAATGTGCATTTTAGAAATTTCACTCACTCTCAAAGTGTATGGCTCATGACATAACTCTCAAATCATCAAATCATGCATAGTTTACCATATGCTTGCTCGAAATCTACACTCTCCTCTACTACGGTGTGATTAAAGATCTAAGGTCCGAAAGGTCTTTTCTATAGGTTGTAATGTAGGCTCTTTGGATAGGTGAGGTAATTTTTGGCTAAAGTGACTTTAATCCCCAAGATATGACATATTCAACTTCACCAACTTTCTTCCCCAATCTTAGCTAGTACTAGGCTTTGCCTAGACTCTTCTCATCTACCGACATTCCACTTTTGTTCAATGCTTCTTTTTCAACTTTCAAGGCATCATTTTTCACCCAATGTCAATTATTCACCATTTTTCTCTTTCATTTTTCTTTTCTTTTCTTTTCTTTCCCTTCTTTTTCCCTCTTTTTTTTTTTTTTTTTTAACTCAACAAACTTGTTTTTCATTTGCCAACACCACTTCCAAACATTCATTTCTCTTTGATTTTTCTAAAGTATCACATGAAAATTCCAACCCCTCGGTTTGTCAAAGAAAAGGTTTATAGGCTCAAAGTGGGCTAACAAGGATTATTAACATAACGGGTAAAACTAGGATTTGGCTAATAAAAATGGCCTAACATCCTCCCTTATCTCTATAGCCACTATGTAGACTCAAGGAGATCGCGAGCAAGTTCTAGAAACATATGACATGCTTGAGATAAAACACACATTTAGTGATAGTATAGGCTTAATTCTCACAAGGTCATTTTGGCAAAAGACAAGGTACCATGCGATTCACTTTAGGCAATTTGAAATGAAAATTACATGTTACTTAGCCATATCAACAAGATTTTCAAAAATTTTTGCACAAAATCATCATTGGCAACTCCTCCAACAAATCCTCACACTCGTTCAAACATCACTTTCTCTCACCCTACTATCATTCTACCCAAGGGAAATTATTAAACACACTAAGAAAACAAGAAAAACATTCCTAAAAAGAAACAAAAACACAAAAATAATTGGAACAAAGAAACAAGGAAACACTCCCCAAAATCCACAATCAAGAATATCATGAGTTAAGATTACATGCCCACATATCATCATCAAATAGCATCAAAAGAATAGGGGTACAGACGGGGTATCATCAAATATAGAGAGATAGAGATAGAAGAGGAAATCCACTAGACACCCCCCCCAAACTTATTCCAAGCAAAGCTAGGATAAGTTTGAAAGAGAGTGGATCTCCCGTGGACCTTCACTGTGGAGGCGGAGGTGGATACTGCCAAGGGCCGCGAAATTCATCGAACCGAGCATTAAGGTTGGCCCATGGACCTTCACTGTGGAGGCGGAGGTGGATACTGCCAAGGGCCGCGAAATTCATCGAACCGAGCATTAAGGTTGGCCCATTGTGCAGTGTTGAACTCGGTAAATTGACTCCAGTTCTCCTCATACCGGTTCCATCGCGCATCATTCTGAGTTTCGAACTGGTTCCACCTCGCCTCATACTCAGTCAGCCGTGCATCGTTCCGGGCCAACTGTTCTTCCTGCCGAAGCTCCATACGTGCCATCCTCTCGTTGATCGAGCTGTAGTCCTCTTCTTCTCTCTCTTGGCGGCTTCTTGTCCTCTGAGCGCTTGTCCCGGCTCCATCATCACCATATGGCGGCATCTCAGCATCGGGTTCCTCATGAACCTCCTCTTCATCTTCGTTCGCATGCCATATCATCAAATGCTCAAGGACCTCGGGAGCCTCAGGAAATTCCGCGTGATCAAGCTCTTCATACTCATCCGGATCAACCTCTTCAAATCTTTTATTTGGATATCGGGATGCGATAGCTTGGTGGATTGGGGAATTCATCTTCCAGTTCCTCTTCTCTACGGCGCCATTGATGTACGTGTTGATGGGGTCCGGGAGAGGAAAGTGATCCTTCAACCTTTGCAAGAAAAAGGCCTGGCCTCCATCTACTCCAAGATCATGTGATCTCCGGAGTATTTCAATATCCATAACCGTAGATCCTATATCATGCTCAAATCCCCTCATGTCCACCTCCAAGTGGCGCGCAATTGCGCCTACCACAGCACCGCAACATATAGTCCCTGTACTCCTCCTCGATGCTCGCTCTAAGTTCTTCACAATATAGTGAGCCATATTCATTGGCCTTTTGTGTACAAGGCACCATAACAAAAACAGCTCATCTTTTTGTACACTCCCTGTTTCGGTACGTGCAAATGGGTGATTATTGCAGGCCTTCTGAATCATCCGGAGAACTGGATTACGGATCATGGAGCTCTTGGCCCGGGCAGCCTTGAACCCCTCTATCTCAAGAGTGATGTCGTTCCAGAATCTACTGTTCTTGAACTCCATCGGCATGTCATACTCATCCGTAGTGATCCCATAAATCTCCTTAAGCTCTTGCATTCATAGCTCGTATTCATTGTTCCTTAGTCGGAACCTTATGGCCACAATATTCCTTCCTCGCATCTGTACCACCAATGTGGTTAAAAACTCGAGAGTGAGACGATGGTAGGAAACAATCTCCCTTGTGAAGATTCCGTTGAGTTCCCCCACGTTACATAGTTCATCAAAGCATTGAAGGAGGCCCAAATTGTGCAAAAGTGCCCGGCAAGGTTGTCTCGCAACCCTGTAATCCTGTCGGGCCAAAACCTTCCATTTAGTCCGCTCTTCTGCAGTTCTTAGGGCGACCGAACATGCTGCCTCTGAAAGGACCATTGTACCTACAAATGCCAAGTATTAAATTGCAATGTAATCAAAACCTAGAAGAATCTATCAACCCATCAAAGTAAAAGTACTCCCCCAAACTTAGCTCAAAGGCTAACATACACAAGTTAACACCATGGAGTACTTTTCTCTACTCTCTATCATCAAACTAAACATTTAAAAACACAAGAGTAGGCATCACCTCCAAATAATTGCTTATATATCAACAATCAAAGTATATAACAAAAGAAACTAAGCATAAATTACACTTTAAGCTCAAGAGATGCACAAATTCATTCTATTCTTGTTCTAACATGCAAAGCTCAAAAATTTTACTTCATCATATCACAAAAATCATCATCAATCCTCATGCTTGTAGCCAAATTCTCCCCTAAAACCAATCAATCACAATTGTTAACAATTCAAACCAATATCACTCACAACTACACCATCCATTCATTGTCTTATCCTTCTACCATCACAACTCTTCATCAACATGAAACAAATGATCAACAATGTCCAATAAAGCAACACATCAACACATTCAACTTCACATTATGCAAACAAGTTCTAAATTCTCACCCATTCTAGCAATTCTACAACAAATCCACTCTTAATCCTCTAAAACCCACAATTATGCACCAAAATCATCATAATCTTCCATAAATCACTCAATATTCAACAATTATCTATGGGTAAAGAAAAATAGAGGGAGAAATTCATACCTTTGGGGTTTAATTGAAGTAGAACTCGAAAATTATCTTCTTGCCTTGTTTTCACAAAATTCCACCACTTAAATGGTTTAAAATGTGTAATAGATGAAGTAGAAGAGATATTAGAGTGTAGAAGTGAGATTAGAAGGGAGACATTGAGAGGAATTCACCGAAATTCGAAATTTGGGGAGCTAGGGTTCGCGTCGGGTGATTCTGCCGGGTTTTCTCTTTCTCCAGCTATATATACGCGAGCAAAACACCCGACCGGGTGATTCGGAAATTAGAAACACCCGGTCGGGTTTTCTTCCTGGAACACGACCCTTCTGCAAAACACCCGACCGGGTTTTCCGAGAATTGGAAAACACCCGGTCGGGTTTTCTCTCTGGACTCCCACTTGCTTATCCTAAACACCCGACCGGGTTTTCCAGAAAATGGAAAACACCCGGTCGGGTTTTCTCTCTGGGCTTGAACCCTGTTTTTTCGTTCCTTCCAATTTTCACTCTTTCGTTTCCATTTTCCTGTTCCAACACTTTAAAACAAAAACAAACCCAAGAAAAATGAGAGAAAAACACATTGACACAAAATAAAATTGTACCTACTAGGGGTTGCCTCCCCCATAGTGCAATTGTTTAACGTCGTTTGCCCGACGGTCTTCAAGCTTTCACTTAATGGTCCAAGCTCACTTGGATCACCTCATCGGGGCCCGTCCTAGCTTTTGCGGCCAAATAGAGCTTGTTTAGCCGCTTTTTCCAACAAATAGGCTTGTCATTTTCTCCAAGGTCAACTCCATGAGATTCACCATTTGCCCATTTTGTCACCTCCTTCTTTTGCTCCCCCAAACTTGTTTCATTCTCAAGCTCAAAGAACCAATTAGGGACCAAGATCTCCTCCAAGGGCTTCTCAACTTCAATATCCTTAGACACTTGTATCACCTTGCACTCTTCAATTTCCAAAGGCACCTCTTCTACTCTCTTGGATTCTTCCATTTCATGGCGTTTCATCTTGTCTAACATAGAGAGGATAGCCGTCTTGTTTCCATGCCTAAGGGTGAGTTCTCCCTTGGTGACATCAATTAAAGCTTTCCCGGTTGCAAGGAATGGCCTTCCAAGAATGAGAGGAACATTAGGATCCTCCTTCATGTCCAAGACTACAAAGTCCACGGGGAAGATAAAATCATTCACCCTTACTAAGACATTGTCAAGAATTCCATTGGGGAACTTGACGGACTTATCCGCCATTTGAAGGGTGATGGTGGTCGGCTTCAAAACACCAAACTTTAACTTCCGGAAGAAGCTTAAGGGCATAAGATTTATGCTTGCCCCCAAATCACACAAGGCCTTAGTTTGCCTATCATTCCCGATCACACAAGAGATGTTGAAGCTTCCCGGATCTTTCATCTTTGCCGGCATCTTTTGTTGGATGATTGCACTACAATTCTCGGTCAAGCTCACGGTTTCATAATCAACCAACTTCTTCTTCTTTGACATAATCTCCTTCAAGAATTTAAGATAGCCGGGCATTTGTTGGAGTGCCTCAATGAGAGGTATATTGAGGTGCACCCTCTTGAAGATCTCAAGGAACTTTGCAAACTTCTCATCTAATTTCTTCTTGTGCACCACTTGAGGAAAAGAAATTTTGACTTCCATGGGCTTGGGAGGAATAATTGCCTCGGGTTGACCCTCGGATGGCATATTAGGTGACTCCACCTCTATTTCCTCTTCTTCTTTCTCTTCTTCGGGTACTTCCTTAGCTTCCACTTCGGGCATAGGAGGACTCTCATAACTTGTCCCACTCCTCAAGTAGATTGCCTTGCAATCTTTCGGATTTGGAATTGTAGTGCTTGGGAATTGCCCCGGTTGATGAAGTTGACCCACGGTTTGAGCAATTTGACTCATTTGGTGCTCCAAGGCCCCCATTCTTGTAGCAACTTCTACCACCGCCGTCTCAACTTTATCAATTCTCTTGGTAGAGTGTTCCATAATCCCATCGGTCTTCTCCATCAAAGCTTTTAGAAGCTCATTGGTAACATCACTTGAAGACTTTGAAGTGCTAGGTGCATTGTTAACCCCACTCGGTTGAATAGCATTATTCGGATTTCCATACGAAAGATTTGGATGTGTATTGAAGGATGGACGATAATTACCACCCCCATTGTTGGGGTGATAATTGTAGAAGTTCCTTTGATTTCCTCCTTGGTTTCCCCCTTGATGCACATAATTAACATCCTCTACGGTAGGTTGAGGCTCTACATTGGGTGCCATCCCCAAACTTATGCTATCCACCTTTTGATTGAGAATCATCATTTGTTGGTTGAGGAGATTGAATGCATCCGAATCAACAACCGAAGCTACCGGCATAGAGCCATCTCGGCCCGAGCTCCAACTCTTGCTAGTGTATGCAAGCCTTTGAAGCATCTTCTTGCACTCATCAACCCCTTTGTCCAAGAATGATCCCCCCGAACCAAAGTCTAGTTGACTTTTGATAAATTCCGAGCATCCATTATAGAAAAGGCTCACTTGATGGCCCGGAGACAACCTATGGTTAGGACACTTCTTCAACAAAGCATTGAATCTCTCCCATGCTTCGAACATAGACTCTTGGCTCTTCATTTTAAAGTGGGAGATCTCCGCTTGTAGGTTGAGAGTAGAGCTAAGAGGGAAGAACCTCTCCAAGAACTTTTTGGCTAAGTCGTCCCAACTTATAACCGAGCCCGGCTCAAGGTTATCAAACCAATCTCTAGCATATCCCGTCAATGAGAAAGGGAATAGCCTAAGCTTGATTGTATCTTCGGGAACCCCATTAAGCTTGGTAGTGTTGGCAATCTCCAAGAATTTGGCTAAGTGCATATTAGGATCCTCCGTGGGCCTTCCCGAGAAAACACGTTGCTCCACAAATTGGATCAATGCCGTCTTCAACTCAAAATTGTTGGCATTTACTCTTGGATCAATGGGTGGCATTGGGATATTAACGTTCCCAAATGCATTTCTAACCGGTGCCTCTCTTCTCCTTTCCTCCTCTCTTTCTCTTCTCATCTCCTCCATTTGTTGTTGTAGTTGGAGGATGATTTGGTCTTGATTAAGGGGAGGTGGAGGTGGAGGTGGTACTTCCTCGTTGTTCCCATTTGGATTTTCCATTGGCTCAACTAGATGTTGAGCTCGTGCTCTCCTCCTTCGTCCTCCTCTTCTTCTATTGGCGGCTTCTATCTCTAAATTAATCGGCTCAAGGGGTAGATGCCTTGAGCGCGTGAGCATAAAAACCTACACAACACAAGAGAGGAAACAAAGGGAAATTAGAGCTAAACTAGAAAACTAAACTAAATAAAGCAAGTAAATGTCTAAACTAGTATTCTCTATCTTATCACAATATCAAACACAAAAGCAAATTAGTCCCCGGCAACGGCGCCAAAAACTTGACTCATGCTAAATTTGCAATAAATATGTCACCCACAAGTGTATGGGGTATGTAGCACGTGGCAAGTTGAAATTATCGATCCTCGAAGACTAAATGCCGGCTTGAGTACCACAATGCAACTTTGAACACTATCTAGACTAATAGAAGGGGCTTTTGGGTTTTTTCTTAACTAAGATCAAAGAACAAGTAAGTAAGTAAGAGCAAAAGGAAATTAAGACAAGAAAAAGGATAGTTTTCACTCAAGTTGGAAAGATAGGGATATTGATCCGTTGGTATGGATCACGGGTGTTCACCTAGGGATCATGCTCATCTAAATAGTCCTATGTGTGGCTAGGAAGGTCGGGTTAATTGGTTAGACCCCCTCTCGGGTGCACCTAACGCGTTGATCGGCCTCTAATGTCGGAGTCTCCTCCCTACACTTCGAAACCAACTCCTACAACCTACGGACCCAAGCCCTCTCTCTAGCTATGTCTCTCTCGAGCACATACAACGCACGGAGTTGTTGGTCATTTAACTATCTAATTAAGCATCTTTCAACGACAATAATTAGAATAAGACATATCAAACTGGTAGCTAATCAATTGGATAATGAAAAAGCACAACAACTAACAAAACCACCACATAAGACATAGATAAGCATAAATCAAGATTTAGCCCATGAATTCCATACAAACTTCACCAATATCCCTAATAAGAACTTAGCTACTCATAATGGAAGCTAAGACAAAAGAAAATACAAAAACTTCAAAGGAAAACATAGTAAGAAAAGGTAATAGAACTCCCTAATTAGACTTGATGTTGGGAAGGATCTTTCTTCTTCAATCTCTTGAAGATGGAAGCCTCCTTGCCTTCAATGACTTGTATCTCTCGATTTTTTCCTCTCAATTTGTCGTGGGGAAGGTTAGGGTTCTAAATTGAGTTAGAACTCCTTTTATACTCGGAGTGAAAATCAGGACAAATTAGCAAACACCCGGTCGGGTGATATGTAGGTGATAAAACACCCGACCGGGTTTTCTTCCCGAAGCCCGCTATTTTGCAAAACACCCGACCGGGTTTTCCGAGAAATGGAAAACACCCGGTCGGGTTTTCCTCCTGGAGTGGCTACTTCAAAACACCCGACCGGGTTTTCCAAGAAATGGAAAACACCCGGTCGGGTTTTCCTTCTGGAGAACTCCTCGAATTTCAGCTTCGGCTCGTTTCAACCTGTTTTCATCACAAAACTACGACAAACTCATCAACTCACCTAATTAATGTATATGCGGTGAAAAAACTTGTATTTAACATCTTAAACCATCAAAAGCACTCTTTAATCACCCATAAAACAAGCCTAAAATATGAGTTTGTCACCTATAAATACCTCTTAACCTAATTCATCATTCTCGATCTCAGAGCCTCCAATCCTTCTCCCCTCTACACATCCATCCATCCCATATTCCACACATAACCATCCATCTTCCATTGGAGCGGAGCTCTGCAGATCCAGGCAAGAGAAGACTGGAGATTGAAGATTCAACCTTGGGTTTTATCTATTTCTTTCATGTCTCGTACTTTATTTGTAGTTTTTACTTGTCTATGAGTAGAACAACTTTTGTGGATTTTTTGGTGAAGATATTCAATTGATTTTCCGTGTTAGCTCTTGCAGTTATTTGATTTATCCTTGTGCCTTCTATATTCAATTGATTAGCTACCCTTGAATACATGTTAGAGTTGATTAGAGTACTCGGGAAACGAAATAGTTGACTTGGAAAAGGGATAATTCACACTTTAATTCAATAGAACTCGGGAGAGTTGAGGTCCCATGTGAGGTCATTGGTCTTTACAACCTTTTAGGAGTTAGGTCTAAGAATTAGAAGGGGACTTCAATTATTACACCTAATCTACGGATTTCTCACCTCGGGAGGGGGTTTAATCTAGTTAAGTGACCGACTTAATAACTTTAGAGACCGTAATTCAAGGAAGCCAATTGTGTTTTGATTCCTAAAATTCTACTTTCTTACGCCTGTTTTGTATCATATGTTTTTATGCTTTCTTTTATCTGGTTCTGTTCTTAAGCATTTCAGTGAGCAACCCTTTTCCCCCTCAACTTCTCTACACCATTCTTTGAATTTCATAAACGTTTCAGACTTCTCCTTTAGTATAAAAACCCACAATTTCCTAGAGAAATCATCTATAATAGATAGGAAGTATTTACCTCCACCTAATGTGATTGGTGTAGTCGGCCCCCACAAGTCACCGTGGGCATAATCTAATGGTGATGTTGAACTGTGGATACTTCTTGCTCTTTCCAAGTACACACTGTTCACATAACCCCAGCTGCTCACTTGAATTCTCCAACACAATCAGATTCTTCTTTGTCAATTCCTTGATCCCAGCTTCCCCCAAATGCCCAAGTCTCAGATGCCAAGTTTTCAGACTCAAGCCTTGTGTAATGTTCCCTTTACCAGAAATCACCTTTGCCGTGAGGTAATAGAGGCTCCTTCTTCTTTCTGCCTTCATGATCACCCTTCCATTCTTGACAATATTCATGACTCTATTAGAGAGAATACAAGCATACCCTGCAGCATCTAAAACTCCAATAGAGATCAAATTTTTTTAATTTTTGGAATGAACCTTACACCAGTGAGTAGCCTAATGGTTCCATCGTGCAGCCTGAGCCTTATATCTCCAACTCCTCTGATTCTGCAGATCTGGTTATTTCCCAATAAAACTGACCCAGCTGCATCCTTTATCTCATTGAACCAGCTTCTGAATGGACACATATGGAAGCTGCATCCTGAATCCATGATCCAAGGAAGCTCCTCTACATCTTCAGATATACACAGAGCCTTTGGAACTTCTAATTCTTCTGCAAGATCAGCAGTGTTCTTCCCACCTTCTTTCTCATATTGCTTCTTTTTCCAAGACCAGCAATTCTTCTTTAGGTGGCCAGGTTTCTTGCAATAATGACATGACCTGGTTTCTTTCCCATCAGTCCCTTTATCCTTCCAAGTTTTCTTCTGTGACTTCTTCTTTCCATTCTTCTTGAAGTCAGCCTTGATGTTCAAACTCTCAGCTGGTACATCAACAGGTTTGGAGTTGATCTTCTGGATTTCCTTGAGTTTTAAAGGTTCATAACTGATCTTGGACTCCCTACCAAGAAGCATAGCATCCTTGAAGTGCTCATAGCTTAGTGGCATGGAGTTTAACAACATTAGGGCTCTATCCTCATCCTTAATCTCCTCATCAATATTCTCAAGATCATCTAGACATTTTCCAAACTCCTCAAGCTGCTCCAATACACTCTTTCCATCTGTAATCTTGAAGGTTAACAACTTCTGTTTCAAATGCAGCCGATTGGCTAGTGACTTTGTCATATACAAAGACTCCAATTTAGGCCAAACTCCAGCTGTTGTGTCTTCCTTAGACACTTCTCTGAGAACCCTATCAGTGAGATTCAGAATCAAGGTGCTATATGCCTTGTATTGCATATCCTGAACCCTTGCCTTCTCCTTCTCATCCAACTCGGCCTTCTTCTCATCACTGCCTTCTCCACCATTCAAGATTTCCCATAAACCCTGCTGCATCAAGATAGCCTTCATCTTGAGCCTCCACAAACCGAAATCATTTCGGCCAGTGAACTTCTCCACTTCTAACTTTGAAGTAGACATTTCTTCTAACAGGTGGTGTGCCTTGCTTGAAGAGAAAAACAAGAACAAAATGGAAAGAACAACTTCTAATCCTTATACCTCCTACACAGCTCCAAAAAACCCCTTCTACCTTCACGATCCTTCACCTAATTCCCGCAGACGGCGCCACGTTTTGAATTATGCAGCGATATTCGACAAAGAACGAGAAACAAAAAGAACTCAGGTGATTACGTGGTTCGGCACTTAGGCCTACGTCCACGGGCAGAACTAGTGTATGCTTTATTTATCAAACGAGTACAAGGATTACAAGAAACACTCAATCTCTCAGCTGAACTCCTCTCAACTCGCTCAAAGTCTACTTGCTTTGAGAGCTATCACGCACAGTCAAAAGAATTCCCAACTCCCCTTTTGATTTTTCACTCTTGAATTGAATGAATGAATTTATGTAAACAACACAGTATTTAAATGCTGTTACAAACACTCCAGAAGAGAACTAACCAACTCAACTGCCAAGCCAACTCAGCTCCCAAAATCGGTTGAAACCAACGGTCACCTTCAATTTTGAGTCTTCACTTCTCCAACGGCTATATTTGGTAATTCCCCAAATTGAGTTGTTGATTAGCTAAACCTCTAACAGGTTCCATCCTAAAATCAATTGGTGATAGGAGGAGGGGCCCATGAGACTTATATAGTGGATTAAGCTCTGTGTACACCGATGTGGAATATTGTTATATTCATTTTATGTTTCAATTGCCAACACCCTCCCTCAAACCCTTCAAGGTGAACCTTGGAGGGGTTGGACTTGTTTTTATAATCGGTTGGACAACTGGCCCAATTTTTTTTCCGATCGGTTGGACCACTAGCCCAAATTTGAAGACAAGATATACTGTTGGGTCAGTCATTTTTTCGGTTTCAGCCCAGATATACTGCTAGGTCAATTAAATTTGACCCACAATCGGCGACCCGCTCTGATACGATGATAGAAATTCATGGGTTCCATCCTAAAACCAATTGGTGATAGGAGGAGGGATCCATGAGACTTATATAGTGGATTAAGCACTTTGTGTACACCGATGTTGGATATTGTAATATTCACTTTATGTTTCAATTGCCAACAATTCTTACATTCTTCAAGTTCTTGTTCATGGCTTTTAAGATTTTTCATCCCATCTCCTTCATCTTCCTAATTTTCATTCTTCTTGCTCCAATTGGCCATGCCAAGAGGAGCACCCCAAGTGAGAAAAAATCATCACCTTTTGATTTCATCAAGAAATTAAAAGGTTGTCACAAGGGAAGCCACACTAAAGAAATCCACGAGCTCAAAGCCTATCTCGAGAAATTCGGTTATCTCAGATATGAAAACAAAACCCATGCCACTGATGATGATTTCGATGAGATCCTAGAATCAGCCATCAAAACCTACTAGAAAAACTACCACATCAAACCCTCAGGTATCGTAGATGATAAAACGATATCAAAAATGACAACCCCACGATGTGGGGTGTCTGGTATCGTTAACGGCACTAACTACATGCAACCTCGTGACAAGACACACAAGCCGGGCTCTAGCAACACCCACACAGTGTCTCACTACAGTTTCTTTCCAGGGAACCCTAGATGGCCACCTACCAGAACCGATCTCACTTTTCGATTCTCGCCCATCTTTCCCGTAAGTGTTGTAGCCCCTGTGGCATGTGCCTTCCACAACTAATGGATAATAAGAATCGTATACTGATAGATTAATATGATTTGTATAATAATTATACCGTCAATTATATTTATACAGTAAATAAATTTATTACCTTAATATATAAAGTTATAGTAAAGTATCATAAATTCATAATGGAAGATATACAAAGAATGAGGGAGAGATCTAGCATGTAGTTAAGAATGACTTTTAAGTATCCCTCATTGATAAAAAAGAGTAAAATATCAAAGGATGTATAACTATAAAAGATAATAGGAATGTGATCAAATGAAGACTCTAAATATTGTACAAATTCAAAATATGATCTGGACCATTGAAAAATGTCAACAGATCACAAAAAAACATCAACAGGAAAATGTTAACAGAATTTCAACGGTAGTCAATGACTGATGTTGTGTTGATATTGTGTTGATACTGTGTTGACATTAAAATCTTGAAATTTTACACTATGTTGATATTGTATTGAAACAACATTGAGGAGTTTTTAGTTTGTACAATATATAAGTTTGCATTTTATCACTACCCAATTACCCTAATTATAAGGATGCTAATTTTTGTCTGTAAATGTACCATGCTCGGAAATGAGAAATTATATCATGCTCGACCATATTATTGTTACGGAACATTAATATGTATTGAGTACAACAATATTTTTATTAACAAAAACAATAATTATTTACTGTATTTTACATAATAATAACTTTTATTCAAAACAACAGTACATTTTATTAATTAAGATAATAAATTATATTAACAAGAAGAATAACTATTATTTGTAAAACAATAAATTTTATTTATTCAAATAATATTAGTAACTTTTATTCACAAGAATTACTTTAATTTTTATTCATAAAAGTAGTAAATTTTATTTGCAAAAATAATCATTTTTATTCAATATTTTAAAAAAATACATAAGCTCTTTTTCGTACATAATTTGTATGTACATTTAATATTATCATTAAATTTTATTTTAATTATCTAAAGAATAAAAAAAAACAAATTTTCGCCCCACGCCCCCACTCCATATAATTTTCTCTAACTAAAACTATAAATGCTCGGACTTTAAAAGAGCGCATAAGCGGAGACTCTGGATTTTACCTAAGTTAATGCCTTAAATCAAATTTTCCTAATCTATGATAAATCTATTTATAATAATCCCTCCGTCCTCCATTAAATGTCTCATTTTTACTTTTTCATCAGTCCACCAATAATGTCCCATTTCACTTTTACTATATTTGGTTAATGGACCATACATTCCACTCACATTTTATTATAAAACCAATCTAAAAAAGTAGGTCTCATAATTCACTAACTTTTCTACCCACCTTACTATATAAAGTCAAACAATTTCTTAAAACTTGTGCCGGTCAAATATGAGACATTTAATCACGGACGAAGGGAGTAGCATTAGGGTATGTTAGTCAAGTGTTGTGATCAATGTCGAACTAATTTTAAAGACCGAACTAGAGACCAAATTAGGGTCATTATATCTAGTTTTTTTTATGAGATTCGCTGATGTGTAAAATTATTTTGGTCTTCATTATAAGCTCATTTTACTTCATTCTAGCAGGTTTATTACTTCATTACGGTACATAATACATTGAAACTACATTATTTTTTGAAGTAATTCAACATATGCTTCATTAGAATATATTCCAGTAGGTTTATTACCTCATTCAAAAACGATATTATTTCATTGGACAAGGTTTTTCTTCATTTCAGCAGTACTTCAAATGCTTCTACACATGACTCATTCAAATAGTTTATTAGTACATCATTCCATGTGCTTATTACACAATTCAATTAGGTTATCATTCCATTTTGTTGTCAGCAACGTGGCGGCGGTGATAAACATTGTAGAGGGAAAGAACGGTACACGACGACGAAACCGCCTGTACGTATTGAAATGAAGTAATAATCATATTAGTATGAAGTAAAAATCTACTGGAATGAAGTTAAATCCTCATAATATGTTATGATTTATGTGTCCTAGGCTGTAGTAAAATAGACTCGTGATGAAGATGAAAATAGTTTATCATTTGCGCATCTCATTCATAAAAAACTAGATCTAAAAACCCTGATTTGGTCAAGTTCTGTGATTCTATAATAAGGAGTCGATTTGTTATAATGGGAATCTGATAGTCAATATACAAAATATACTTATGTCAGAATAACATTCGCGTAAGATGGCATGGAGACATTATGTCTCAAAATCACCGTCATAAATGTGAAATATACATTTTATTATTCACATGGAAATAAATTAAAATTTCGTAACCGATTTGATAATGAACATTATTGTTTCATAACAATTTACGAAATGAAGTCCTACAGTTAATGACCGACTGGTCTGAAGAGTTAAACCATGAACACATATACGGTTCGTTTACCGATTCGAGTATTAAAACATTGTGATTTGAAGACGGTTATTTCTCACAATTCTACACCCAATATCTCAAGTCAAAGTCATTAAATTAATAACGTCAAACAAATTAAACTCACAAATTCAAATTTTACTCCTTGACTTCTTCTATTTCTATTCTTATCTTCTACCAAACTCAGCCTATAAATACAAACAATATAACACTAATATGTATCACACAAAAAATAAAGTCATACATATCTTTTCAAGTACTCGTTTATGGCTTCTAAGATCTTTCATCCCATCTCCTTTATATTTCTCATTTTCGTTCTACTTGCACCAATTGGCCATGCCAAGAGGAGCATCCCAAGTGACAAAAACTCATCACCTTTTGATTTCATCAAGAAGTTAAAAGGTTGTCACAAGGGAAACAACACAAAAGATATCCACAAGCTCAAAGCCTATCTCGAGGAATTCGGTTATCTCAGCTATGAAAACAATGCTCATGCAACGGATGATGATTTTGATGATACCCTAGACTCAGCCATCAAAACCTACCAGAAAAACTACAACATCAAACCCTCAGGTATCGTAGATGATGAAACGATATCCAAAATGACAACCCCTCGATGTGGGGTGCCTGACATTGCTAACGGCATCAACTACATGCAACCTCGTGACAATAAACACGAGTCGAGCTCGAGCAACATCCACACAGTATCTCACTACAGTTTCTTTCCAGGAAACCCAAAATGGCCATCTTCTAAAACCTTTCTCACTTATAGATTCTTCTCCAACGTTCCAACATATGCTATAGCCCCTGTGGCACGTGCCTTCCAAAAGTGGGCTTCTGCCACCCAATTTTCCTTTGCACAAGTCCCAACCAATCAAAACTCTGATTTGGTTATAGGGTTCTACCGCCGCGACCACGGAGATGGAGTCCCTTTTGATGGCCCCCGCGGAATCCTAGCTCATGCATTTTCACCGACTAATGGAAGGCTCCATTACGATGCTGAAGAGAGATGGTCCGTTGGGTCAGTTAAGGGCTCTTTTGACCTTGAAACCCTTGCACTTCATGAAATCGGACACCTTTTAGGGCTTCAACACAGTAGAGTTAAAGAAGCTATCATGTTTCCGACGTTTTCAGCCGGAGAGGTCAAGAACTTGAATTCAGATGATATCCAAGGAATAAGAGCTTTGTACAATCGTTAGTTTGTTTAAAAATTTCATAGTAACTTACATATTTTTGCATGTGAAATAATTTTCCTATGTTGGAATTGTAATAGTAGTGAATAAGGTTACTCGTTCGCTGGTACAGACTTGGCCTTCTCCAAGCCTGTAGTGGCCGAGCAACCCATGTCTACGCCCTAATATAGTCAAGCATGATATAAGCTCCTTTCCGGGTTTTTGTCGGTATCGCAAATAAGTCGAACCGCATACGGTTGTTAGAAGAGTCTATATATACTACCGCTTGTATTATTTTCATAATCAAGCATGCATTAATGAAATTTAGTATCTTTATATTCAAGTTCTTAGCATGCCACATCTATACATCTATACATAAAAGACGAGTTTTGAGAGGTTTTGAATCACTATTTTGTGCGAGGGAGGGTTTGAATCACTATTTTGTGCGAGGGACGTAAATACAATTAAAAAAAAACTACTAATATGTGCCATTAAATTACCTTAATTTTGCATCTAATAATTTAATTATGCATCATATTTTCAAATATATTAAGAGCATCCCCAACGCTGTGGCCTGTAGGGTTAGAGGAGTTGTGGTCTGGGACTCAAATTTAGGGGAATGATGACATAGAGGGGACTTGCGGCCCAGATTTGGGATGGGGTTATGGATGTCCTAAAAGCTGAGTTATGAGCAAGTTGTATAGGCATTTTATAATTAAGTTGCAATTACCTAACGAATTGAACAATATATCATTTGACCAAAAATTAATGACGGTTACAAATAAAAATCATCCTTTTACAAATTAATGTGTGCATTATGCAGTAACAAATAAAAGTTATTTTAACCTTTTTAATGCAACATAATGCCGAATATAACGGTAATTGACGTTATGAATTCATAATGATTATTGGTTTTATTGTGCATCTATAAATATAAAACCAACATGCCAGAATATAAAATCCATTAGTGTGTGGTGAGGCCGTCTGTTGTGAAACAAAGTAACACACCACTTGATGTTCACCTCTGCCACCACCATCTGCTCGGTATGATCTCCTCTAGTGAGGGGTACAACATGCAGAAACTACTACTCTTTGAAATATTTGGTAGAGGTAATTATAGCGTATCCTATAATTGTGGACATTAAATTTTCCATTCTCCACACAAATGAGCAACGATCTTGAGCTATATTGAATAGATAAATTAATTACGATTTTCTCTATAATGGATAAATCAGTTACAAATAAATATAGTATGTGTATTAGATTTTATTTTGATATGTATTAATATCTTAGTAGTAACCCAATACTCATTCCTGTACACATATGTTTAAAGTATATTTTCACTTTACAAAATATTCAAATTTCCTTACTATTGCTTGAATAATATTCACGAATATTACGAATGCCAACTTTTTTATCATACATATTTGAACTATGAATCACATTATTTTCTATTACATTCATCACTTAATTGCAGTAAATTTTATTCTATGGTTTCATCCTTCGATGAAACTTTAGTCTACGGTCTTTCATATGCATGATTGGATATATTTGATTATTCTCATTGTTTAAGTAATTGTAAGAACTATATACACTACTTGAATTGTGGTGTTGGAGGCAATTGTTTATGCATAATATTAAAGTCATTTCATCTAAGTATGCAATGTGTAGTTTATTTTAAGAATTGATATTTAATTGTCATAATTTTCTTTATTTTAATTGTAAATCTACTAAAATAATATGCCTTATGAGATAACGACCATTTGATGTTGAATCGTCAGTTGATCGAGAATAAGGAGGAAATGAGGTTGAGGTGTAGGCTCTGCTGGAAGTAGATTGCATAAGAAATGGGACAAATGAGTGAGGAAGAAGATCTGAATAAAAGAAGTTTTCCAAAATTTATGAACTTATACGTAGTTGTCATCGTATTAGTTATTTGATGTAAATGATATTGGGGTGTTTATGTTGTCCATTAATACAATATAATGGTAAGATAAGAAAGCAATTATTGTCAAGATTTAAACAATTTTAAACTAGTTGAGCAGTAATCTAAATTAGATAGGCAATTCATTTTTACACATAAGAGAGGTTGACCTTGTTCCAAACTAGTTGAAATCTCTATTTGCTACAACAATTCAATTTTCTTTTCTTCAACTCCATTTTGTCCATGGAACTTTTGAAAAATGACACATTAAATCATATTTTGTGGAGTTCTGTATAATGGGGAGTTCTTAGGCTTGGTTCGACGTTTTGTGGCACATATATGTGGTTATGCAATCAAACCGCTAAGTGAGATACCAAAGTGATTTATTGCTTTGTTCGAATTGTACTAGCACCGAGTTTTAGGCTGGATCTTCGTGTTGAAAATTTGCAATCGGGGTTTATAGGTCGGCTTCAATCACGTTCTTCATGCATAGACTACAATGCGCGAGGAACAATGTAACGACCCGCCCATCTAGGGTATAATAAATGCGGCGATCGTTAACTAGGCGGACTTAAATGCATCAAAGATCATAGGCTAGAGTTCCATTTAAAAAGGGATTTAACCAAAACATTTAATGAACAATTAAGTAGAAGAAGAATAATGTCTTAGCAAAGAAATCCAACCAAAAAGCTGTCGCAATAAATGCTTATCAAAGTTCCCAATATAATTCTCAACTATTCCATATCCAAAATATTCCCACGAAATAAAAGAGTTTAAACCCAACCAAAAGATCACAATTTTTCATAAGATAGCGGAAGCGATCAAGAGAGAAGTGAAGCTATGTATAGAGACACAACGACACTTAAAGTTCCAACAGATCATGATATTATTTTCTACTCAACACCGCCGCCCGCTCGTCACCACTCAACCTGCACATAGGGAAAACACATGCAGGGCTGAGTACTATAATCATACTCAGTGGACTCATTGCCGAAAACAGTTTTATCAACAGTAGTAATTATCATGCCATTTTCAAGTGTCCGTCGGGGTTTTAACTTTAGAAAGACCCGAGGCACCAAAATATATTCTTTATCAAATATCACGGTCGCGCAACCATTTTTCATATCGACGTTTACCATATCCTCATTCTACATGACAAGGAATGCGGCCGCAATCCAGGTCACTAGACCGGCCGACCCGTACGCCAGCACTCGGTCTAACATTGGTGTACACTAACCCAAGTAGAGTTTGCGGCTCTACAAGGATCCGAATTCGATTAAATCAATAGTGGCATAGCCACGAGGGATAGGCACGACAAAATAAATCAAGGCGTGATAACACATATTTCATTCTCATCAATATCAGTTTAGGACAATGTCCTTATTTTAAAAGAAAGCCCACCTCGTTGGCTTAGCTCGAAAGTATTCTCCTCTCCTCGTTTATCACGCTGAGAGCGTGAAGTATCACCTTTAAATTAGGCGTATCACAAATCAGTTTCTATCATTGATTCAAAATCATGCATGTTCCCACGTTTCCCTTTCCCCATCGATAAATCTTTAATATCATCATCCAAAATCAAGGTACGATTAGCATATCATTTTTATTCGAATAACAACTCCAAATTCACCATCAAATCGTGTCACGCATGAGTGTTCCACACACACAACACACGCACACGAACCCCACATGTGTGCACGCACGCCGAGGCGTGCGCACACACACACACACACATCCATGCATCTCAAATTCATTAATTTAGTTCCCCTTCACTCAATCTAAATGCATGTGGACTCAAAAGAACACCGATTAATCGGTAGAAGAAGAGGAGATCAAAATTAAAGTACCTTTTTCCAAAAGAACAATCGGTAGAAACAAGTTATAGCTTAGGTTCTTCAATAAAATCTTGAACTTCAACTTGGATTCTTCTCAATTGATGAAGAATTCTTGAAGAAAGTAGAAGAAAATTTTGGAGAGAGTGGGGAGAGTGATTTTCGAAATTTTGGGAGAAGTGGGCGACGGTTTTGATGAATTAGGTTTAGGATTTCTCTCCTATTTATAGAGGTTAAGGTATACTCCAACAATTAAATAATAAAAGATTTGGGGGAGATTTGTTTGTTGAAGTTGGCGTTAATTCTAGTGAGAATTAAGGGGAAATTCGAAAATTATAGGCTATTTAATTAGCCTATGATTTAATTTAAATATTTCACGGAGTAGAATAAATAATCACGGAGCAGAATATATAATAAAACTCCCCAATTTAATAGGAATAGGCGTGTATTTTGACTTCTTCAAAAGGGATTCAAAATCAAATCCTAATTTAATTAGGATTATGGCAATATCTTCTTAGATATGGCAAGATATGGTAAGATATTCTAGCATACTTATATTTATTCATGGAATAGAATAAATAAGAGATCAAATAAATAAATAATCCCTTCTCCCACAATATATGAGATTTTCGAAAATCTCATGGAAAATCAAAGGTGGAGTTTCGAAAATTTCATCAACAAATAAGGAATATTCGGACTTTGGATTTAATTTGGATAATTATCCCAAATCAATAATTAAATCCAAGAAAAATATAATTCCCTCTCCAAATAAAAATAGATGGGATCGAAAATTCCACATGATTAAATAATGCTCCTATTAAATTCTCACTCATCCCTTAGGAAAATAATTCACCATAATTATATTACTCCGCATCAAATATTCACACCAAATCAATCATTTCTTTACTTCCTCTTCTTTTTCTCAACGCATTGACCTTTCAACGGTCACGTCATATTTTCCACATCTTTGACTATTCAATAGCCACGTCATAATTTCAACAAGTTGACTATTCAACTCAATCTCAATTCTCAAACGCAATTAGGTCACAAAGACTCCATGCAATTAATTACTCATCAAATAATCCACATATCATAGCATTTAAGGCATTTAATGCAAAAATTTTGTAACCCGAAAATTAGGGTTTGAAAAAGTGGGGCGTTACAAACAAGCACATACTCATCTTCAACACGTGATACTATTATCGAAGAAATTTGGTCACGTATCAGTTAAAGCTTATTTGTACCTTTTGTTTAAGTTTGTTTTTTTTTTTAGTTTTTTTTTTATATTGAGTTCTTAATATGTTATATTTTGCTATTTAATTTTATTTGATAACACAAAAATAAAAAAATGAAAATAGTCGTGAAAATGAGGATAGACGGATTTTAAAGGCATAATTTACAGCTCTATAACAGGTGCTTGAGCTGGAAAATAAAATGCTAACGCGGCAGGAGTTAAATAACAATGAATGGATTTATAGGACGTTATTGTGAGTGCCTTATGGAATATGCTTTTTTACAATTGCAATTTCCATGCAAATACGCAGTTGAACGACTTGTATATTTTTCTAGTGTCATCATAACTTGAGACTCATTTTTCTCCCGGTCAATGCGCTAAATGGGAAAAAAGACAATGATTACAATTTACACGTTTGAAGATTTATTTTGCCAAAACTTCTTGATCACATAGGTTTTCTCTATGCATTAGTTTAATTACCGAATTAAACAACGTATGGGTTCGGCCAAACCTTTATACTCTCAATCTCTCTAAATGTAACGAACCATTTCATTTTTTGTCCGTCCTAGAAAAATATTAATTTTTGAATTTTGGAAATCTAATTACACTACTAATAATGTGGACTTCACTCTCCACTAACACCATTCTACTATCCTTTCTCTACATATCTCTTACTTTACCAACTAAGAATTAAAACCCGTGTCAAACTAAAAATTCATGCTTTTCATGCACGGAGGAAGTAATAAAAGAAAAACTAATGCAATTTGCAAACCCTGTCACATTTTTATAAATCCTGTAGTTTGGAAATTTTCAATATTAAAACAGTAACATTTTTTCAGTACTTATGTTTAATAAAAACGTTGGGTTTATAAAAATATGAGAAATAATTAGTGATTTGTACCTAATTATGTCTCACAATTCTTGTTTAGAAAACGCAACTTTAATCGTTCAGAAGACTTGGAATACTTTGTTGCACACAATATTCCAAGTCAAGTCATTCACTTGAACACTAACAAACTCTCAAAATTCTTCTTCATATTCGATTATTTTTTTCTTTGCGTCTGCCAAGCACACTCTATAAATACTTACAATAGGTAGCATTAACATGTTGTATCACAAAACAAATTAAACATTCTTAAATTTATCAAGTACCCATTCATGGCTTTTAAGATTTTTCATCCCATCTCCTTCATCTTCCTAATTTTCATTCTTCTTGCTCCAATTGGCCATGCCAAGAGGAGCACCCCAAGTGAGAAAAAATCATCACCTTTTGATTTCATCAAGAAATTAAAAGGTTGTCACAAGGGAAACACCACAAAAGAAATCCACGAGCTGAAATCCTATCTCAAGAAATTCGGATATCTCAGATATGAAAACAAAATCCATGCCAGTGACGATGATTTCGATGAGATCCTAGAATCAGCCATCAAAACCTACCAGAAAAACTACCATATCAAACCCTCAGGTATCGTAGATGATAAAACGATATCCAAAATGACAACCCCACGATGTGGGGTGCCTGATATTGTTAACGGCACCAACTACATGCAACCTCGTGACAAGAAACACAAGCCGGGCTCTAGCAACATCCACACAGTGTCTCACTACAGTTTCTTTCAAGGAAACCCTAGATGGCCACCTACCAAAACCCATCTCACTTTTCGATTCTCCCCCAACTTTCCTGTAAGTGCTGTAGCCCCCGTGGCACGTGCCTTCCACAAATGGGACTTAGCCACACACTTCACCTTTGCACAAGTGGGAGCCAATCAAAACTCTGATATGATCATAGAGTTCCATCGCCGCGACCACGGAGATGGAGCCTCTTTTGATGGCCCCGGTGGAGTCCTAGCTCATGCATTTGCACCTACCAATGGAAGGTTCCATTATGATGCCGACGAGAGGTGGTCTATTGGCTCAGTTTCGGGGGCTTTCGACCTAGAAACCATTGCGCTTCATGAAATTGGACACCTTCTAGGGCTCGGGCATAGCTCGGTTAATGCCGCAATCATGTTTTCGGGGATCGGAGCCGGGCAGATCAAGAATTTGCATAACGATGATATTCAAGGAATAAGGGCGTTGTACGGTCGCTAAAACTTCATATTACTTTGTGTATTGTTTGCATGTGAAAATAATTTCCCTATGTTGGGATATTTGTAATACTAGTATCTAAGGTCATAGTACTTGTTTGCTTTTATGCTGCCGTAACTTGTATGGTGTGAATTTGGATATGTAATCCTCATTCAACAAGTTAATTAAGTAAATTTTCTACGTTGGGATTTGTAATAGGACATATTCTTGTGTTATCTAATATACTATAATTAGTAGTACTATGAAATTGAACTCCTAACATTAATTAAAGTATGTTCTACTCATTGAAATGATTAAATTACAAATTATTGAATAAAACGTAATCAGAGAAACGTCGTCTTGGAGCGTTGGTGTTGTGACGAGGTCAAAATTTTCTTTATTTTAATCAAAATTTATAAGAATAAAGCAAACTACACCACGCAAAACAAAGAATGAGGGAGAGATCATGTAGTTATAAAAGAATGACTTTTAATTATCCCTCATTGATAAAAAGAGTAAAATATCGAAAGATGTTTAACTGTAAAAGATAATCACCCAATGTTCTCTCTTACAGACAAAGAATGAGGGTGAGCTCTAGCAACATCGACATGGTGTCTCACTACAGTATCTTTCAAGGAAACCCTAGATGGTCACCTACCAAAACCCAACCCATCTCAGTTTTAGAATCTTGCCCAACTTTCCCATAAGTGGGATTTAGCCACACACTCACCTTTGCACAAGTTGGAACCAATCAAAACTCAGATATGGTTAAGGACATCTTTTAATGCAATTATAAGGGTACTAATTTTTCTTTGTAAACGTACCATGCTCGGAAATGAGCAATTATATCATCCTCGACCATATTACATTCAATACATAATAAACCAAAAATAGAATCACAGAATCAGAGACGTACTACAACTATTACAGAAATTCCAAAATTAGGAAATTATTTTCACATGAAAAAAATACATAAATTATTATGACAGCTTTAAACCTAATATTTTAGCGATTGTACAAAGCTCTTATCCCTGCAATATCATCTGTATGCAAGCTCTTGATTTGTCCTTCTCCGATCATAGAGTACATGATTGCCGCTTCTTCTAAGCTATGATCATGCCCTAAAAGATGTCCGGTTTCATGAAGCGCGACAGTTTCTGTAACATCCCGAATTTCCAAACCCTAATTTTAGAGCCCTAAAATTTATTATTGATGACGTGGGAGATGTGAGATGTGAATTATTTGATAAATGAATTTATTGCATGAGTTTCTTTGACCGGGAAGTTTGAAAAGTCAAACTTGTTGACTATGTGAAATGACATGTGATTTATTAAATTATGAGGTGAATTATTTGTTTAAGGGTGAGTGAGATTTTCGAACCTTTGGACTTTTGGAGAAGGAATTCTATTTTTTCCGGATTTAATTTAATTCTTGGGATATTTATCCGAATTAAATCCAAAACCCAATTATTTTCCTATTTCTTAATGGGAAAAATCGAGCCCTATTAATATTAAGGTGATTTTTGAAAATCACCTAGCTTTGGGAAGGAGGAATTTATTTCATTTTTAATTGATCCCTTATTGATTTCCTTCCATACCTAGAATTTAAATATTCTACCAAATCTTTCCATATCTCAAGAGATCTTGCCATATCTTATTTTAGTTAATATAAAAAAAAATCCTTTCCTTATATATCAACCATACTACACGCCTATTTCCAATCTCTAAGTGGGTGATTTAATATTTTATTTTGCTCCGTGATATTTTATTCTACTCCGTAAAATATACCAAAACAAAATCTTGGCTAATCGGGAGCCATATATTTCGAAAATTACATGCCTTGATACCCTAGTCTATTTTTGTTAATTCTTCTTCCCTACTTCACAATATTTATTTATTTAATTGTGGAGAATAAAATCTTACCAAATATTCTATTTTAATTACCTAAAGATCTTGTTGAGCACTATAAATAAGAGAACCCCTAACCCTAGCCCCAATAAATTTCGCCCCTCTCCTCTCTCCCACTCTCTCCAATTTTTCTTCCATTCTCCAATATTTTTGTCATCTTTTGAAGAAGAATTGAAGTTCAATCCAAGAATCTTGAAGAACCAAGGCTAATACTTAATTCCTACCGATCGTTTTTCTCATTAGGTATTTTATATTCATCTTCTTCGTTTCTACTCGACTCCTCTTCTTTCTAACCGATTAATCGGTCTTCTTGAACCCTCATGCATCTTGGTTGAGTGAAAGTGGGATAAAAGGGATGTGGGAATATGTTACATGTGTGTGGCGTGTATGTGTGTGGCGTGTGTGTGTATGTGCGTCGTGTGTGTGTGTGTTGTATTTGTGTAGTGTGTGTTTGATGGCTAAATATTCTTGTGTGATAAACATGATTTTTATTGATTAGTAATGATAAGATAAATCGTTGGGAAAAGAGAAAAGTATTGAGACATGCATGAGTAAGAGTAGTGTTGAACTTAATTCGTGATATGTGCCTATGTGATTAAAAGGTGAAACTTTGGTTGCGAAGCCGGATAACGGAAAAGCAAAACTACTTGAAATCTAAGCAGTCGAGGTGGGCTTTATTCTTAAACTCTTTTACTTCTTGCAAAAATATTGATTGGTGTTATAAGGGTGGTTTAACTATTATGCCATGCCTATGTTTGTTTTGTTGTGATATTGTGCGCCTGATGCCTAGTTTGTGAGTTCGCTCCATTGGGCTAGGGCTGTGGATATGTTATACGAATTCGGGTCTGAGTACGGGCCGCAAACCCTACCAGGCTGTGTACACATGGGGATCGGGAGCCGTCCTTGCTAGTCGGCCGGTCTCGTGGGCGAAAAGTGTGGCCACACTTTCGTCGCACCATGGATATGATTATGATTGTGGAATTTGATGAGAAAATGGGGGATTGTTTGATTGGCCAATCTATGGAAATATTTTTGTGATACTCGTTGAATATTTATTTTGAAAAGTGTAAAACCTCGAGTTCACTATGGTAAGGGTGGCATAACTTGTAAAATGTTTTGGCAACGAGCTCACTGAGTATTTCAAAATACGCAGCCCTGCATGTGTTTCCTTTATGTGCAGGTTGAATGGCGAAGAGCGGTGGCGGGTGTTGAGTACATTAATTAATTAAGATGGTTATTTTGAACAATCGAGTGTAGTTATGTCTTCATACATGGCTCCACTTTCTCTTAGCCTTTTTCCGCTGAATCTTTGAACACTTTAGCATCACTTGGTTACTTTGAGCTTATTCCTTTTGAATTCGGAGTTTGAGACTTGTTGTGGTTTTTCGTTGGAATTATGTTGAACCCTTGTTTTTTTATCTCAGTTATAATATTTATCCTTCATTTATTTCTCTCGATTTAATCGTTGACTAAATTCCGAGTAGTTCGTTCAATACCTTGGTCAAACCTCTTTAATTGAAACCCTAGGCTTTATTCTTGGTGCTTTTAAGTCCGCTTTGGTAGCAGCCCCCGTAGTTATTGTACCCTAGAAATTCGGGCTGTTACAGTTTCCAGGTGTAAAGCACCCGCAACTGCCCCAATGGACCATCTATCATCTTCGTCGTAATGGAACTTTCCAACTGGTGGTGCAAATGCATGAGCTATGGTGTTGCCCTCAAAAGGGAATCCATCTCCGTGATCACCTCTAAAGAATCCTATTTCCAAATCAGAATTTTGATTGGATTGGACTTGTGCAAAGGTGAAGTGGGTGGAAAACTCCCACTTTTGGAAGGCAGTTGCCACAGGGTTTATAGTATATGTGGGAATGTTGGAAAAGAATCTATAAGTGAGGTGGGTTTTAGTAGATGGCTATTCAGGTTTTCCTGGAAAGAAACTGTAGTGGGATAAAGTGGGATACTGTGTGGATGTTGCTCGAGCTAGACTGTAACAACCCGGGATTCTAGGGTTCAATAAATGCGGCGAATGCTACCAAAACGGACTTAAAAGAATTACACATAGGCTAGGGTTTCATTTAAAGAGTTTTAACCAAAACATTTAAAGGAGCTATCAGAGCAATGAGTCAACGATTTAACCTAGAAGCTTTAACAAGTAAAAGAAAGGTACCATAAATTACGATAAAAAATCTCAAGAGTTTGACATAGTTTCCAAGAAAAACCGCAAGAAGTCTAAAACTTCTAAACCGAAAGGAAATAGTGCAAAATATCCAGATAATACTAAAGTGTATCAAAAATTCAGCGGAAACGACCAAGAGGAAGTACAACTATGTGTAATGACACAACTACACTCGAAGTTCAAAACATCCATCTTAATTAGTTAATATGCTCAACACCCGCCACCGCTCGTCGTCGTTCAACCTGCACATAAGGAAAACACATGCAGGGTTGAGCATTTTAAAATACTCAGTGAACTCGTTGCCAAAACATTTTATAAGTTATGCCACCCTTACCATAGTGAACTCGAGGTTTTACAATTATAAAAATAAGGATTCAACGAGTATCACAAAAATTATTTCCATAGACTGGCCAGTCAAACAACTCCCCGCTTTTCTCATCAATATCCACAATCACAATCACAATCTTTCCATCGTGCGACGAAAGCGTGGCCACGCTTTTCGCCCACGAGACCGACCGACTAGCAAGGATGGCTCCCGATCCCACCGTGTACACAGCCTGGTACGGTTTGCGGCCCTACTCAGACCCGAATTCGTTTATACTGATCCATAGCCCTATAGCCCAATGGAGCGAACTCTCAAACTTGGCATCAGGCGCACAATCATCATCAAAAATAATCACAGGCATGGCATAACAGTTAAACCACCCTTATCTCTCCACATTCATAAATTTGCACATAAAAGAGTTTAAGAATAAAGCCCACCTCGACTGCTTAGATTTCAAGTATGTTCTTTCCCTTGTTATCCTGCTTCGCAACCGAGGTTTCACCTTTTAATCACATAGGCATATATCACAAATCAGATTCAACACAAACTCCTAACTTATGCATGTCTCAACGCTTTCCCTTTTCCCATCGATTTTTCTTAACGTCATCAATCAAGGCCATGTTCATCACATAAGTTCCATTCGCATCTTAACTCTAGATCTATCATCAACATATGTCACACAAGAGTATTTTGCCAACATACACACACAACACACACACACGCAACACGCACACACACACACGCAACGCACACACGTCGCGCACACACACATACATTCCATATCCCATTTATCCCACTTCCACTCGATCAAGATGCATGAGGGTTCAAGAATACCGATTAATCGGTTAGATGAAGAAGAATTAACATAAGAATACCTTTTTGGAGAAAAATGAACGGTAGAAACAAAGTAGAGACTTGGTTCTTCAAAAATTTTGAGGCTCAAACTCTAATTCTTCTCAAATGATGAAGGATTATTGGAGTAAAGTAGAAGAAAATTGAGAGAGTGTGGAGAGAGAGAGGCCGGAAATTATGGAGTAGGGGGCGAAAATTTTGATGGCTAGGGTTAGGTTTTTGGCCTCTTATTTATAGAGTTCAATAAGATCTTTAGGTAATTAAATAGAATATTTGGAAAGATTTTATTCTCCACAATTAATTAAAAACAAATATTGTGGAGTAGAGAAGAAGAAATTAACAAAAATAGGCTCTAGGGCTCAATCATGAAATTTTCGAAAACTATGGCTTCTAATTAGCCAAGATGTTGTTTTGGTATATTTTGCGGAGTAGAACAAAATATCACGGAGCAAAATAAAATAAAAATCTCCCCATTGGCCAAGAAATAGGCGTGTAGTATAGGTAGTAAATAAGGAATGGATTTTGAATATTAACTAAAATAAGATATGGCAAGATCTTCTTGAGGTATGGAAAGATATGATAGAATATTTGATTTTAGGTATGGAAGGAAATCAATAAGGGATCAATTAAACAAGTAAAATAATATTTCCTTCCCAACATAGGTGATTTTCGAAAATCACCTAGGAATAATTGGGTTTTGGATTTAATTTGGATAAATATCCCAAGAATTAAATTAAATCCGGAAAAATAGGATTTTCTCAAATAAAAGGTGGGGTTTCGAAAATTCCAAGAAAATAAGGTCATGGAAAAATATCCTAATAATCTTACTCACCCATAAACAAATAATTCACCACATAAATCACCTTTAATTCAAATATTCACATGCCACGTCATATAATCAACAAATTTGACTTTTCAAACTTCCAACGCAAACCCTAGATTCGATTCGGTCATAATTTCGTTCCTCAATTAATTCTCGTCTCCTAAGTCATAAATTAGGGAATTAAATTTTTGGCTCTAAAACTAGGGTTCGAAAAAGTGGGGTGTTACATAGACGAATTGTGTTTCTTGCCACGAGGTTGCATGTAGTTAGTGCCGTTAACGATATCAGGTACCCCACATCGTGGGGTTGTCATTTTTGATATCGTTACATCGTCTACGATGCCTGAGGGTTTGATGTGGTAGTTTTCTTGATAGGTTTTGAGGGCCAATTCCAAAATATTATCGATATCATCATCAGTGGCATGGGTTTTGTTTGGATAGTTGAGATAGCCAAATTGCTTGAGATAGGCTTTGAGCTTGTGAATCTCTTTTGTGGTGTTTTCCTTATGACAACCTTTTAATTTCTTGAAGAAATCTAAAGAGGATTATTTTTTGTCACTTGGGGTGCTTGAAAGTTAACTTTTTAAGTGTGTGTGTGTTCACGGTGCGCACAGAAGGAAATAAACAGATTCTCTTGGTCCAGCAAATCCACTAGATCACGCGGTCTAGGAACTCGTTGGTCGCAGGAAATCCTGGTCGTCGGACACACAGAGCACTTCTTTCAAAAACCCTCAACCACTTTACTAAACCTAGTATAGGGAAGTAGGGATCGATCCCACAGAGAAGGATGCGTAATAATCATGTTCAAGGATTTGGACTTGTTTTTGGTGTTGGCTGCTGCCACGCATTTTTTCTTGGGTTGAGAAAAACAAATTAAACTTGACTTGGGGATTTTTAAAACTTCTACACTAATAGCTAGACTTAGGCGAAATAACAAGAGAACGTTGCAAAGGAAATTAACTGCTCAATTCACAGATCTAAGAAAACTACTCTAATTACCTAGACCTGGAAAACAACTGACTGTGGGGACCATGACTGAAAAAGCAGAGTACGGACGAAAAGCTGGCAGAATAACTAACTCGGGTACTAACTAACAGCGACATCCTCTTCTTCAACCAAATTACGTAAAAACTCATAAGAAAAACAACATGAACGAAATCAGAGCAGAGCAAACTAAATCTAAATCAAATTGATGCATAATAACGAAGAACTAAACAAATCTATAGATGCTAGACGAAGTAAAACAGGAAACAAGCAGAAAACTCAAATCCATCTAACAACTTCCCTTTCTCACTTCGAATCCAACCTCAGACGCTAAATCCACTCCGGATCCAAGCGTCCAACACAAACTCCAACCAACATAAACATTTCATCACTTCAGATTTAAACAACAACCTCCAATCAGTCAATAAACCACAGATCTATCACCGAATTCCCAGATCGAGTACCACAACATCAAAATAAAACAGAGATCGACATAACACTTGTTAAAATAAGCTCTCAGCAGCGAGATCTACGTAAATCAACTCAAAATATCACAACTAAACGCAAATCAACAAAAGCGAAAAGATAACGAGTATCATTAACAGCCAAGTCGACTCCCGAAAGTGAAGTTCAACCGCAAAAGTGCAAAACAACTGAAATTAAAAGAGATTGTATCTACGTCCACACGCGGACGGTGTTGCAACTGAGAACTTCTAAAGAAATGAACCCTTCGTAACTCGAACTACCCCAGATCTTCCATTCCCAAGTGTGTGTTATGTGTGTGAGCTAAAAGAGAGTGAAAAGTGATATATTGTGCATTGCATGCTCTTCTATATATAGGCGTTGGAGTGGGGCCCAGCGAGGTATAGATAGACTTTGTTGCCCTCAGCTACTGACTCCCTCCGTCACGCCTTCTTTTCTTTTGAATTCTGCTCACTTCACTTCATTCCTTTGCTAGACTGTTTCCTTCAGCATTTCCTCGATCTAGCGATTTTTCACACACCTGGCTTAGGAAACGTGTTAGACCCAGCAAATTATAACGCTTTTCACCATATACCGATGCATGAAATTAGCCTTATCAAACTGCTCACACTAAAACCATACTTGTCCTCAAGTATAAAGACTAGAAAAGAAAAAGAATAAGGCGAATTTCAAGCAAGGTTATCTCCTGACCGACTCCTAGACCTAGACACAATTAAAAACTTAAAAAGTTTAAGAAAAACATACAAACACATAAACACATATACATGAGCTAGCTTCAACTTTTAGGCATCTGTCCCCACAAGATTAAGGTCAATTCAATAGGTTGCACTCCTCCAAATAGGCCCTTTCCCTTCCTTTACCTAGCCAATCTGTCAGCTTGTCAAAATAGCCTTTTACTTACCCGATTGTTGGATTCACTCGATCACTCATTCCTCACCAGGGATGTTAGGATCGATTCTCTCTTAAGTTAATGCTACACCACTGAAGCGTCGGGTTATGAGAGTTCCTCCTTTCCCGGGTCAGGCTATTATCATTCCTGCCTTCTAGACAACTTCCCTCTGGACTTCGTCCAGCTTATTCCTCCTTTATATATATATATATATATATATATATATATATATATATATATATATATTTTCCCCTGGACTTCGTCCAGCTTATTCCTCCATTTCTCCTCTCTTCTGGACTTCGTCCAGCTTATAACACCTTACCCTGGACTTCGTTCAGCTTATACCTTCATAACCCAATTTCCCATTTTTTTCTCCTTCACAGCTCTTCTTCCTAAGCATTCAGTGGTGGCCCTTAATCATGTGTTAACTCGAAGTTATTTAAGGCTTATAACTCACTATTATAGTAGGGTTTCACAACTAAGTAAGTAAGGGCATCCTCCATCGTTCTCGCTTCACTCAGATTAACTAGGCTTATTACAGGAAAAAGCTTCTAAGTTGAAATGCCTCATATCTTCAATTACTTTCACTAAGGAAATCATGCCGTATTATATTCACTGGCTCATGCGACAAAACTTAGACTTACAGACTCTTAACATGCAGACAAAGTAATGCATTGACTCCTCTCCCCCTCCCACTTCACTCAAGCTTGTCCCCAAGCCATCGTCGTGAAGGGGGGAAACAGAGAGATCAATGCAAAACAACAAACAGGTTACAAAACAGAACTTCTCACACTTAGACCAAGCATTGGGCTAAGTGGGAGAAAAACACAATAAAACAGAAAACACAAACTTCTCACACTCAGACCAAGCATTGGGCTAAGTGTGAGAAAAACACAAGAAAACAGAAAATACAAACTTCTCACACTTAGACCAAGCATTGGGCTAAGTGTGAGAAAAACACAAGAAAACAGAAAATACAAACTTCTCACACTTAGACCACGCAGTGGGCTAAGTGGGAGAAGACACAAACAATTATAAAACACACGTAGGTAACAGAAAATAAAAAAAAACCTAAAAGAATGAAAATTAAAAGTTACTTGGTCAGTGGATGATGATTCACTTCTGGGGCTGGCTCCCTCGAGAGCCAGACTGGGGTGGGATTCCGGGTCGGGTCATTCTTACTTTCTTCTTTGCTGGCTGCTCCAGCTCTTCCTCCTCCTGTGCTGCTTGTTCGAGTACTGGCTTCCTCACTATAGACTTTGATTTAGATGGGGCTGGAACTTGTTTGGGAACGACCGGGGAGATCAACTGCTTGAGCGATTGCTGGGGTTGCCTGACGGAGGGACTGCTCTGAATGGGCTGCTTGACTTCACTGCTGGACTCAGGAGTTGCCTTCGACTGGGTCAAGGGGAGCGTCTGCTGCATCCATGATAGGCTAGTTTTCGTCACTCGGATTTTATCACTTTTCGCACTTATTAGTTGAATATTTGCATGAAAAAGATGTTTTTTGGCAGGGAATGGATCATTAAGTTCGGAAGCTGCTGAATGAAGGCATGAAGAGGAAACATGCAAAAAAGAAGGAAAAATGACAAGGAATGGAAGAAAGTGGAGGAAGAGGGCAAAGAAGACCCAAACTGCCCAAGCTGTTAGACTGGCCAGTTTGAACCTGACGGGAAAATGACTAAAGCCACTTCTACACACTTATCAAGGACAACTCTCACTTGCTACACACGCCCATATCAGCCCCTGGGGAGTAAAAAAGAAGGAAAATATCATTTATTGGATATATGTATTAAAAAGACTTTAACTTTCCAAGAACCAACTAGTCACTTTATCACTTAGCTTTAGTTTAGTTTAGTTAACTTTCTCTCTCTAGGAAACTTTCTCTCTTCCTTAAGAAGAGAAATCTCAAACTCAAGGCTGCCAAGATCTTAATTCACCATGGGTTGAAGTAGTAGTAATTTAGTAGAAGTGTTTAATTTCTCTAGTTGTTTGTCCTTAACTTTTGAAGCTCTTTTGCATCAATCTCACTCTTAGTTATTGTTGTTGTTCTTGTTTTAAAATCTTATTTCAAGTAGTAATTGCTCTAAGTGTTTGTGTATTTAATATGCTTTAAAGTTTAGTTCTTGTTTGATTTCCGATTTTAACTTGTTGTTTAGTTCTAGTGTTGGTTATGCTCTTGTTTAGTTAAAATTTCTTTCAAGCTTTTAAAATCAGTTTCTCAAGCATTTTATTTTCACCATGTTTAAGTGTACTTGAAGCTTATTTCATCATGTTTAAGTGCTTTAAGTTTCAGCTTTTAGTTTGGTGTTTTCAATGCATAATTAGGTAGTTTAATTGATGATTTAATGTTTCTCTTGCATTTTTAATTATGTAGCAGCCATCTACTCTCTTTCTTCTCCATATTTTTGTGTCTTATGATGTAGGATTAGGAGAGATATCAGCTTTTAGAAGTTAAGTGAAAGGATCATTAGTTGTAGGCTTTTATCCATTGGTTTTACACCTTGGGTAATAAGGTTTAGGAGACAACAAGTACATGCTTTCTTTTCACTTTTGGCAGCCTTTTTAGCTTAGTTAATTTTTGTACTCAACCTCCATTTACATCTTATTTAGTTTAGCTTTTAGGATTAAATTAGTTTAGCCACTTTTAAGGGTCACTATCCTAGTTTCCTAGCTTTCTTTTAGGAGCCAACACTTAGTTTATTTTCCTTAGTCTTTTAACTTAGTTCCTTTTGGTTTCTGAACTTAGGATGCTCATGCAAGTTGCTGCTCTCTTTTTATTTCTTGAATGTTATTATTTTCGCCACTGCTAAGTTGCCCAGTTTACCAACTTGCCCAGTCTGCTTTCTAATTTAAATGCTTTCTTTTAATTGCATGTTATTTGCGCTTTTAGTTCTCAATCCTAGCTTAAGTGTTATTTATATTTTGTAGTTTAGTTCCCACCCCCAATTTAGAGCGTGGCGGCATCGCCAAAACCTTTCTAAGTGTGGAAATACATAACGGATGCTACCGTTCCTCGTGGGTTCGACACCCTAACTTACCATATGCTAATTAATAGTATTTTGGAAAGTGGGAACTTATAAATCTTGTTGAATAGGAAGGGACACGTGCAAATGACACGCGTGCAAAATCCCGTCCTTTCAATCCACTTCAACATTTTCATTGAAAGCTCCACCGCTTCCGTCATTCGCTCATTTTGTTTGGCGCACTTCACCGCCAAATCTGCAATGTTGCCCCTCAGGGTCTTCACTTCCTCCCGATTCCCATTCAACTCCTTCCTGATCCCACCAAGTTCCTTGATCATTTCCCTCCTCATTGACTGCATTTCCTTCTTCACATCCTGGACTTCCTTGCGTAGCTCTTCAACCTCTTCACTTGGCATGGCTTCCTCGGTTTCCTCCGGCTCTGCTTTCATCTTATCTCCCAATTAGTAGAAGAGAGTCTTGGTGTCGTGAGTCTGCAACAACCCATTGTTGAAAAAATAATCAACACTGAACACTTCTGGGGGTTCGCACATGACTACCAACGGAGCGGCCTTGGCAATTTTCATTTCTATGTTTCGCTGGAGGTAGGCGCCGATGAGGTGGCAGGTGTACATATGACGCGCAGGGTTGCTCGTCATTTGGTGGCATGCCTGCGCCAGCCAATATCCTAGGTGCACCTTTACACCTTTCGCCATGCACCATGTGAAGTAGAGGTCGGTAGTTGTGAGAGCTGAATTAGCGGTACCCATCAAGTTGTAACTGACAAACGTCTGAGCAAAGCGAAGAATTCGGTCTTCAATGTGGGAGGCCTTGGAGTAGCTGGACTTAAACGTCCCCGCCTTGGGTTACGTGATGAGTTCCCATGCCGTTTGCACCTTGAAACCGGGCGTGTTCTTCGGCACTCCAACCATCCTATCATTCCATGCCCCCTCTTCATCCTCGGCTTGGGTAAACAACCCCATCCGCAGAGACCATTTCCGAATGCTCATTTCATACTCTTCAGTAAAAAGCCTGAACGTTATAGAATCCGCATCGAGATCAGTGGTGTTCTTCAAACAAAAAGTGGAGAAAAACTCCCTTCCTAGATCCACGGGCACCCTCTCTCCTGGCTGTGCTGTAATAACCACTCAAATCCTATCGATTGGATACAAGCGCGGAATTCCTTATCACATGCAATCATTTTAAGCTCCCTCGAGCTGTACTGCTTCCCCGACTTGGCCATCTTCCCAGCGCTACATCTTTCCTTGTACACTGCGATCCTCTTTTGGTCGTCGAACTGCCTCATCTCTTCTAACAACTCTTTAGTCAGCAAGACTTCCGGACGTCCTGGAATCGGCTCCTCTTCAGCTTCTTCAGAGTCATAGATGGGTTCAGGGATGGGCTCATCTTGTTCCTCGACAGAGGGTTCCTCGGTTATAGGGGAAAGAGTCTCCTCGACCTCCTTGACGGAGGGAGCTTTCCTAGACCGGGTAGATGAGGTCGCCGCCGCCTTTCCTTTCCTCGCCCTTTCCTTGGCCAAGCGGCGCTGCTCTGCCTCTGCATCCTCAGGAACTAAGTCATCGACTTCATCGAGGAGGCACCTCCTGGTGCGCCTCCTTTCTGCCCTCTCATCAATCTTAGGTTCATTTTCATCCTGGTCGCCCACCAGGTCCACAATCAATTTCAGCCCTCCCTCGGGCTCCGGTACTCCAGTCGTGAGTAGATCTGCTCCTTCCAATAACTTTCCCGGGGTTTCCCCCTTGCCATCCAACATCGGGGTTGCCCCCTCAATATAAATGGGGTTCTCCCCCTTGACATCTCCTGGGGTTGCCCCCTCTTCCACGAACTCAGGGGTCGCACCCCTGAAATTAATTGGGGTCTCATCCCCAGTTTCCAAAGGGGTTTCCCCCTCAGCAACATTCTCTAAAACAGGGGCTTCCCCCTCAATCACACTAACCACAATAGGGGCTACCCCCTCCACAACTTCATCTAAAACAGGGGTTTCCCCCTCACAAACTTCCCTACTTTCAAGATTAGGATTCTCAGTTTCTTGCCTTTCTGTCTCCACCATGGTTTCGTCGTTCGTCGGTCCGTCACCCTCCGGCCGCTCGTGTACTGCCTCCTCTTCCTCCGCCTTTTGTGGAGCGGTTTCTGCATGTTGAGATGTAGAATCTTGCGGTCCTTCTTCATAAAGATTCACCGGTTGTGCAGCCGAGTCTGCCGGAATCGTCAGTGGTGGTACGACCGGTGCAGACGGCATCAGGCTAGCGGCGAACAGGGCATACACTTCTTGTGCCTTCCCGACGCTCCCCAATTTCTGCATCAATTCCGCCAACAGGGCTGGGTCGTACACCGTGCTTTGTGAACTTCCGGTGCGTTGGGTTGAATCCATCAGTGCAGATCTGAAAATGAGAGAAAAAAAAACTGGTCGGATTTGGTTAGGGTTTATTTTCTAGAAAGAGAGAGCAAAAGTAGAGAGAAGGGAGAGTAAATTTCAGATTCTGTTGATTTGGGATTATTGGAGAGAGAAAGAGGCGACGGTTGCTTTTCTGATGAAAGAATGGTGCAGTTGCAGGCATGATGTAAGCAACCGTACAACTTCCACAATTATCGGCAGATTTGAAATTCAAATTTTTTTCTCCGTCCCTCCTTGATCTCTTCCTTCAAGCTTCCCTTGATTTCTTCCTTAAGATTCCCCTCCAGATGACTCCCTAGATCATGACCTAAAAAAAATATGAAGGTTCCAGACTCCTAGGTCAAGGTTAGAGTATAAAAAAAATATCGGTTTCCTTCGGAGTCTGGTGCTTCGAAACTTTTTTTTGGATTTTCTAAGTTTGAAAAGTAATTAAACTATTTACACACTTTTTAGAGTATTCCCGAGATTCCCTGGTTCAGTTTGTATTTTCAAAATTGTTAACTTACTCCTTGACCCAGGAATTCATCGGGAATATCCCCTCGTTTGTCTAGGCGATAGTAGGGAGTGCATGTAGTGGAACTTCGTCCACTACACACAACTCAGAATTATCCCTATAGACTTTTACTCTATGACCATTGACAAGGAAAGGAACAGAGTTCGGAGCACTTCCCTGGATCTCCACTGCTCCGTTTGCTCGGATGCCGACGATGGTATATGGGCCGATCCATTTAGACTTCAATTTTCCTGGCATTAGCTTGAGCCAGGACTGGAAAAGGAGCACCTTCTGTCCCACATGAAGTTCCTTGACCCGGAGATTCTTATCATGCCATAACTTCGTCTTTCTTTGTACCACATGGCAGACTCAAATGACTCAGCCGAAGTTCCTCCAATTCTTGCAATTGTAACTTCATCTCTTCTTCGCAAGCTATCGGCTTCATATTCAGTTTTTTCACTGCCCAGTACGCCTTGTGCTCAATACCAACAGGTAAGTGACACATCTTGCCAAACACAAGTCTATAAGGTGACATTCCAATAGGCGTTTTAAAAGCAGTTCTGTAAGCCCACAATGCGTCTCCGAGCCTCTTGCTCTAGTCCTTCCTTGACGGATTAACTGTTTTCTCCAATATCGCCTTGATCTTGCAATTAGAAATCTCTGTCTGGCCATTAGACTGAGGATGGTATGGAGTCGACACTCTATGGTGAACACCATATTTCTTCATCAAAGCCTCGATGGTGCGATTACAAAAATGAGTTCCTTGATCCGAGACGATGGCCCGAGGAACTCCATATCTGTTGAAAATATTGGCCTTCAAAAATTTTGCCACCTCCTTCGATTCCCATGTTGTGGTGGCCTTAGCTTCTATCCACTTAGACACATAGTCCACTGCAACCAATATATACGTGTTCCCACAAGACGATGGGAACGGTCCCACAAAGTCCATTCCCCACACATCAAAAATTTCGCACACGATCACTGGGACCTGAGGCATCTCGTCTCTCCTTGAAATTCCCCCCGTCTGCTGGCACCTCTTGCAACATTGGCAGAAATCAAAGGCATCCCTATTTAGCGTCGGCCAATAAAAACCGATGTCCAAGACCTTCCTCGCTGTCTTCCTTGGTCCAAAGTGGCCTCCACATGCTAAAGTGTGGAAATGAATTAACACATCTCTTTGTTCCCATTCGGGAATGCAGCGTCTAATCACTTGATCTGAGCACATTTTCCACAGGTAAGGGTCGTCCCAAAATTTATATTTAGCTTCACTCCTAATTTTCATCCTCTGGGCCCGGGAAACTTCGTCTGAACTTGGCATCTCTCCCGTGACCAAGTAGTTGGCTAAATCAGCAAACCACGGTTCTGCATTTAGTGTGCGCTTCCCCTTATCCGATTCCCCTAGACCGGTCAGAGCCAAAACTGCTTCCCAGTTAGGTGGTCTAGGAAATTTCTCCAGAAGGTACAAATGCTCCTCAGGGAAGGCATCGGGTATGGCCTCTTCTGTTTCCCCCTGATGTATTCTGCTCAAGTGATTAGCTACTCTATTCTCCGTTCCTCTCTTGTCTCTTACTTCCCAATCAAACTCCTGCAAGAGTAACACCCAACGGATTAATCTCGGCTTAGACTCTTTCTTAGCCAGCAAGTACTTAATCGCCGCGTGATCCGTGAAGACTATAACCCTCGACCCAAGGAGATAGGGTCGGAATTTTTCAAACGAGTATACGACAGCCAACATTTCCTTCTCCGTGGTGTCATAATTTTTCTGAGCCTGATTCAGCGTCTTGGAAGCATAAAAGATCACATAGCTCTTTCCATCAATTTTCTGTCCTAGGACAGCTCCCACAGCAAAATCGCTCGCATCACACATTATCTCGAAAGGATGGCTCCAGTCTGGTGCCCTGATAATTGGTGTTGATACTAACATGTCCTTAAGCAACTGGAACGCCCTTTCGCATCCTTCGTCAAAGACGAATTCCACATCATTATGTAACAACCGAGTGAGTGGTTGCGCGATTTTTGCAAAATCCTTGATAAACCTCCTATAGAACCCTGCATGGCCTAGGAAGCCTCTCACCTCTTTTTGGTTCGTAGGGTATGGTAATTTTGATATCACATCCACCTTTGCTTTGTCTACTTGAATACCTCTCTCAGAAACCACGTGACCCAGGACAATGCCTTCAGTCACCGTGAAATGGCATTTCTCGAAATTCAACACTAAAGGCTTCTCTTGGCATCTCTGTAACACTAGATCAAGGCTGGCTAAACAAGTATCAAATGAGTTCCCATATACGGTGAAATCGTCCATGAATATCTCAATGCATACTTCCAACAGATCCGAGAAAATGCTCATCATACACCGTTTGAAAGTTCCCGGTGCATTACACAATCCAAACGGCATTCTTCGGTATGCATAGGTACCAAAGGGGAATGTGGTTTTCCCTTGGTCCTCTGGATTAACGTAGATTTGGAAATAGCCGTTGTATCCATCAAGGAAACAAAAGTACTGTTTGCCAGGCAGTCTTTCCAGCATCTGATCAATGAAAGGTAAGGGAAAATGATCCTTTTTTGTGGCTTCGTTCAACTTCCTGTAGTCGATGCACATCCTCCATCCTGTCACTAGTCTGGTGGGTACCAACTCATTCTTTTCATTCTTAACAACCTGTATTCCAGATTTTTTTGGTACCATATGGACAGGACTGACCAACTCACTGTCAGGAATGGAGTAGATAATCCCTAGAGCAAGCAATTTTAACACCTCCTTTAGGACCTCCTCTCGCATGTTCGGGTTCAGTTTCCGCTGTGCATCTCGATGAGCCTTCGCACTTTCTTCTAAACGAATGTGGTGCATACAAAGATCCGGACTTATTCCCACCAAATCTGAGAGAGTCCATCCTATTGCTTTCTTGCTTCTTTTGATGACTTCTAATAACTCCTTCTCTTGCTCCTTGGTCAGGTTGCTGTTGACTATTACCGAAAATGTCTCATCCTCCTCCAATTAAGCGTACTTGAGGCCTGGTGGAAGTGTCTTCAGCTCTTTTTTTGTTCCATTTGTCTCCTGGGGCAAGGGATTTTTGTCCGCAATTTCTGGTAACGTCTCCTTCCCAGACCTAGGAGATTTTTCTAGACTAGCCACATGAGCCGATCCCTTAGATCTAGCTGACTCAGGGCTTCTGCAGAATTCCATAATGGCCTCCGTGAGTTCTTCATCTGTCAATTCTGCTGTGTTCATTGCTGCACACCATCCTACAACTTCTCTGTCAATCGAATGACTCAACTCCGAGTTGTCGATTTGTTCCTGTATCAATTTCGTCTCAAGATACTCTTGGACTAAAGGGTTAATAACATCAATAGCATAGAGATTCTCAACATCTAAAGGTCTTTTCATCCCCTCATCTATGCTAAAGGTATACTTTTCCCCGTTATAGTCCAAGCAAATTGTTCCATCAAAGACGTCGATAATGGTCTTAGCGGTACGCAAAAATGGTCTCCCTAAAAGTACCCCACTGGACTCACAGCAGACTCATTATCATTCATCTTGATCACATAAAAATCAGCAGTATATAGAAAATCATGCACCTTGACTATAACATTTTCCAACACTCCTTCAGGGCAGATGCAAGTTCTATCTGCTAACTGGATTACTACCTTGGTAGCAACCATTCTCACCCCAGTCAACTTCTTATAGATCGAAAGCGGTAAAACATTTATTGACGCCCCTAGATCACACATAGCATGCTCGACCTTGATATCCCCTAGAGAGATGGGTAATGTGAACATACCTGGTTCGGTGCATTTTGAGGGCATCCTTCTCTTTTGTATCACAGCAGACACAGTCTCCCCGATCACAATCTTCCCATCTGGCTTGGTCTTCCTTGCAATAAATTCCTTAATAAACTTACTGAAGGCAGGCATTTTAAGGGCTTGCAAGAATGGCAGGTTGATTTCCAACTTGCTAAAAATCTCCATGAGATCCTCTGTATCATCCTTTTTCTTCTTCGCTTCCCCTCGGTATGGAAATGGTTTTGCTCGCTTTACTACATTTGTGGAAGTCCCAGCCTGGGTTTCATCAACTCCCCTGTTTCCTTCCTTGCTCACTCCTTCCGGTTCTTGGTCTAGGAACAATGGGTCTCTCGGTCGAGGTAGGGATCCCCCTAAATCTCCCTTCTGGAGGTCTTCCTGAACAAGGATTTCCCTGGGTCTAGCGTCTTCCTCTTGATGCAGATGACTCTGTTTCCCCTCACTAGCCTGCATAGGCACTTCCTCATCAATTTCCAACGTCGGCCCTTCATAACCCTGCCCAGATCTCAAGGTGATTTGACTAATGTTTGCACGGTCTGGCGGTTTGACGGTGGCAGGGAGTTTCCCTTCATTCCCTCGCATCTCATTCAAGGAGACTGCAATCTGGGACAGTTGCTTTGCCATCATATCCATGGCGGCTTTATGTTCAGACTGAGCATCTTGTAACTTGTGCACCATGTCATTGTTGGAGTGTAGGTTACCCTGCATGAACTGCTGTGAATTCACTAGATCATGGACCATGTCGTCCAAACTCCTCTGTGGTCTGGAGTTGAATTGACCAGAATTTGGTCCTTGACCTTGGTTCTGACGATAGTTGCCTTGATGATTGTTGTATTAGTTGTTAGACCCTTGATTTCCCTGATGGTTATTGTACTGGCTACCAGACCCTTGATTCTCTTGATGATTTGGTTGGGAATTCTGGTAGTTCCCTTGGTTATTCCTCTGATGAGGTGGCACATAGGAGCTCCCTGGGTTGTTCTGATTCCTATTTCCCCAATTAGTATGGTCCTGATTCCTGTACCCCAGCTGCAATTGCCCCTCTTGACCTTTCCCTGACCAGTTGGATTGCCTCTCCGGAGGGTGTGCATAATTCTTGAGCTGAAGTGGGGGTGGCTGGCCTTGATCATGGTCAGTCCATCTGAAGTTCGGGTGAGTCCTCCATGGAGCGTCCCTCTGTCTTCCTTGGTTCCAACTTCCGTCGGGATTCCAACTTCCCATCGAATTTTCCTGAGCTTGGCACTCCCCTTCGCAGGGCTGACTGTAGTATGGTTGAAGTTGCCTTTCCTCCTGACCAGGGGGTTTCTCAATTTCCACTGGAGCATGCGGATTGTATTTCTCAATTGCATTTAGCAAGGCCTTTTCCAGTTTATCGATCCTATCTTCCACCTTCTTGTCTTCTTGTTCCATCACTGCATTGGTTGATCCTCTCCTCAATATGCTTCGCGGGTTATCATAGGCCTTCTTCGCCTCGATCAGCCTTCCCAAGGTTTCCCGAGCTTCACTTGCCTTATTCTTGGTAAAATTTTCCCCGCTCGAGGAGTTCATCAAGTCCTTTGATTCAGGGTTTGCACCTTCGTAGTACAGATAGTAAGTCTCCGCTTCTATCATCCTGTGGTTCGGACAAGCATCCAGCAGCCCCTTGAAACGGGACCAATAAGAACTCAGAGACTCATCGTATTCTTGTTTGCACTCCTGAATCTCCTTCTTCAAGGCATTCGTCTTGTTGGATGGAAAAAACTAATCCAGAAACTCCAGTTTAAAATCCTTCCACGTGTTGATCGAGTCCGGTGAGAGCCTTAGCAGCCAAGTGTTCGCCTCCCCTTTGAGAGCAAACGGAATTGCTCGAAGACGGTAGTCCTCCTCTATTGCCTCGTTGGGTCGCTTTTGAATGCTGCATAGTTTACTGAACTCGTTCAAAAATTCATAGGGGCATTCGTTCCTACGCCTAGAGAAAATGGGTAGAACTCCGAGTACATTCGTCTTGATATCGATCGACCTCCGTCGTGGGTTCGAGACTATAGCATGAGCGGGTTCACCGTCAAGATGTGCGGTGAGCGACCCTATTTCCGGATCAGGGTCTACTAGATGAGCCATATTCAGATCTTCCTCTTCCTCGGTCTCGGAATGCTCTGGTTCTGTTGACGACTCCGGGTTCTCCTCTGTCGACGAATTCCACTCTTTTTCACTCTCTGACTCGAACGGGAATGGATCCTCCGTCCTCAATCCTAATCTGGTGGTGATGGTAGATGTAGATTCCTTGACTCGCCACCTGTATTGGCCACTCCCTGACCCAGATGAGCTTGCCCAACTTCCAGAATGGAAGCCTGCGTTCATAAACTGTCAAGGAGAAAGAAAATAACAGAAATTAAAAGAAAATATTTACAACGAACGAAAAGGAGTAACGCAAATGCGAAAGTAAAATGGTAAGGTAGATAAAAGCTTTAGAAATCTCAAATTCCATACCAGACTGCCCAATCAAAATTTGCAACCATTTCAGACAGCAGTTATTGATTAAACATGTCAAGGCCTAAAACAATCAGTCGCGTCAGAATTTAGGAATATAGACAAATGTCATGAAGTTGCACTAATAATGGTTCAACGGGTTTGTTGAGGGCAACTCAAAGTGATTGGAACTTTTTAGAACCGTTAAGGAATAAGAGAACATGATAGCCTTAACTTGGTGCTGAAGAAAGAAAAATCATTGGATGTGAAACAATATATGTAGTGAAACCGAGCTAAAAAGAATTTCACTTCTGCCAGAAAGAGCTTGCCACAAACATGGTTACAAAATAAAGGGGTGAACCAAAGTTCCAAGAAGAATATTCCATCATTTGAAGAAAAGCAGGTCTGGAGATGTGATCATACTGAAGGTCATAACTACAAACAACTTTAGGAATGAAGTTCAATGAAGGAAGCTCATAAAATCAAATATCGTTCTTATGAATTTAAAGAATACTACTCAAGCAAGAGGTCAAAAGTTACAAGGGCAAACACAAATTTCACGCCAAGTGAGTCATGACTCAATATAGGAAAAGAAATAATGGACATCACATGCAAATTGTGAGTCAACCAATATGTTTAAATAGACAAGGGCTCACGGCTATTCAAAACGTCCCGAAAAGAAATTAGGATCCAAGTAAGTACTGTTGATTTAAAAATCGGTCATTCTAACTACGAAGGTCGCACTCCCTCGCACATTTTTCCGGAGCCTGATCATGGCAATGTCGTTCTATGAAACCGTGGATTCCAGGTTGCCCTAAAAGATGTCCGGTTTCATGAAGCGCGACAGTTTCCAGGTGTAAAGCACCCGCAACTGCCCCAACGGACCATCTATCATCTTCGGCGTAATGGAACTTTCCAACTGGTGGTGCAAATGCATGAGCTATGATGTTGCCCTCAAAAGGGAATCCATCTCCGTGATCACCTCTAAAGAACCCTATTTCCAAATCAGAATTTTGATTGGATTGGACTTGTGCAAAGATGAAGTGGATGGAAGACTCCCACTTTTGGAAGGCAGTTGCCACAGGGTTTATAGCATATGTGGGAACGTTGGAAAAGAATCTATAAGTGAGGTGGGTTTTAGTAGATGGCTATTCAGGTTTTCCTGGAAAGAAACTGTAGTGGGATACTGTGTGGATGTTGCTCGAGCTAGACTGTAACAACCCGGGATTCTAGGGTTCAATAAATGCGGCGACTGCTACCAAAACGGACTTAAAAGAATTACACATAGGAAGGACGCTTTTCATAGTGCGACGAAAGCGTGGCCACGCTTTTCGCCCACGAGACCGACCGACTAGCAAGGACGGCTCCCGATCCCACCGTGTACACAGCCTGGTACGGTTTGCGGCCCTACTCAGACCCGAATTCGTTTATACTGATCCATAGCCCTATAGCCCAATGGAGCGAACTCTCAAACTGGGCATCAGGCGCACAATCATCATAAAAAATAATCACAGGCATGGCATAACAGTTAAACCACCCTTATCTCTCCACATTCATAAATTTGCACATAAAAGAGTTTAAGAATAAAGCCCACCTCGACTGCTTAGATTTCAAGTATGTTCTTTCCCTTGTTATCCTGCTTCGCAACCGAGGTTTCACCTTTTAATCACATAGGCATATATCACAAATCAGATTCAACACAAACTCCTAACTCATGCATGTCTCAACGCTTTCCCTTTTCCCATCGATTTTTCTTAACGTCATCAATCAAGGCCATGTTCATCACATAAGTTCCATTCGCATCTTAACTCTAGATCTATCATCAACATATGTCACACAAGAGTATTTTGCCAACATACACACACAACACACACACACGCAACACGCACACGCACACACACACGCAACGCACACGCACATGCAACGCACACACACATACATTCCATATCCCATTTATCCCACTTCCACTCGATCAAGATGCATGAGGGTTCAAGAATACCGATTAATCGGTTAGATGAAGAAGAATTAACATAAGAATACCTTTTTGGAGAAAAATGAACGGTAGAAACAAAGTAGAGACTTGGTTCTTCAAAAATTTTGAGGCTCAAACTCTAATTCTTCTCAAATGATGAAGGATTATTGGAGTAAAGTAGAAGAAAATTGAGAGAGTGTGGAGAGAGAGAGGCCGGAAATTATGGAGTAGGGGGCGAAAATTTTGATGGCTAGGGTTAGGTTTTTGGCCTCTTATTTATAGAGTTCAATAAGATCTTTAGGTAATTAAATAGAATATTTGGAAAGATTTTATTCTCCACAATTAATTAAAAACAAATATTGTGGAGTAGAGAAGAAGAAATTAACAAAAATAGGCTCTAGGGCTCAATCATGAAATTTTCGAAAACTATGGCTTCTAATTAGCCAAGATGTTGTTTTGGTATATTTTGCGGAGTAGAACAAAATATCACGGAGCAAAAAAAAATAAAAATCTCCCCATTGGCCAAGAAATAGGCGTGTAGTATAGGTAGTAAATAAGGAATGGATTTTGAATATTAACTAAAATAAGATATGGCAAGATCTTCTTGAGGTATGGAAAGATATGATAGAATATTTGATTTTAGGTATGGAAGGAAATCAATAAGGGATCAATTAAACAAGTAAAATAATATTTCCTTCCCAACATAGGTGATTTTCGAAAATCACCTAGGAATAATTGGGTTTTGGATTTAATTTGGATAAATATCCCAAGAATTAAATTAAATCCGGAAAAATAGGATTTTCTCAAATAAAAGGTGGGGTTTCGAAAATTCCAAGAAAATAAGGTCATGGAAAAATATCCTAATAATCTTACTCACCCATAAACAAATAATTCACCACATAAATCACCTTTAATTCAAATATTCACATGCCACGTCATATAATCAACAAATTTGACTTTTCAAACTTCCAACGCAAACCCTAGATTCGATTCGGTCATAATTTCGTTCCTCAATTAATTCTCGTCTCCTAAGTCATAAATTAGGGAATTAAATTTTTGGCTCTAAAACTAGGGTTCGAAAAAGTGGGGTGTTACATAGACGAATTGTGTTTCTTGCCACGAGGTTGCATGTAGTTAGTGCCGTTAACGATATCAGGTACCCCACATCGTGGGGTTGTCATTTTTGATATCGTTACATCGTCTACGATGCCTGAGGGTTTGATGTGGTAGTTTTCTTGATAGGTTTTGAGGGCCAATTCCAAAATATTATCGATATCATCATCAGTGACATGGGTTTTGTTTGGATAGTTGAGATAGCCAAATTGCTTGAGATAGGCTTTGAGCTTGTGAATCTCTTTTGTGGTGTTTTCCTTATGACAACCTTTTAATTTCTTGAAGAAATCTAAAGAGGATTATTTTTTGTCACTTGGGGTGCTTGAAAGTTAACTTTTTAAGTGTGTGTGTGTTCACGGTGCGCACAGAAGGAAATAAACAGATTCTCTTGGTCCAGCAAATCCACTAGATCACGCGGTCTAGGAACTCGTTGGTCGCAGGAAATCCTAGTCGTCGGACACACAGAGCACTTCTTTCAAAAACCCTCAACCACTTTACTAAAACTAATATAGGGAAGTAGGGATCGATCCCACAGAGAAGGATGCGTAATAATCATGTCAAGGATTTGGACTTGTTTTTGGTGTTGGCTGCTGCCACGCATTTTTTCTTGGGTTGAGGAAAACAAATTAAACTTGACTTGGGGATTTTTAAAACTTCTACACTAATAGCTAGACTTAGGCGAAATAACAAGAGAACGTTGCAAAGGAAATTAACTGCTCAATTCACAGATCTAAGAAAACTACTCTAATTACCTAGACCTGGAAAACAACTGACTGTGGGGACCATGACTGAAAAAGCAGAGTACAGACGAAAAGCTGGCAGAATAACTAACTCGGGTACTAACTAACAGCGACATCCTCTTCTTCAACCAAATTACGTAAAAACTCATAAGAAAAACAACATGAACGAAATCAGAGCAGAGCAAACTAAATCTAAATCAAATTGATGCATAATAACGAAGAACTAAACAGATCTATAGATGCTAGACGAAGTAAAACAGGAAACAAGCATAAAACTCAAATCCATCTAACAACTTCCCTTTCTCACTTCGAATCCAACCTCAGACGCTAAATCCACTCCGGATCCAAGCGTCCAACACAAACTCCAACCAACATAAACACTTCATCACTTCAGATTTAAACAACAACCTCCAATCAGTCAATAAACCACAGATCTATCACCGAATTCCCAGATCGAGTACCACAACATCAAAATAAAACAGAGATCGACATAACACTTGTTAAAATAAGCTCTCAGCAGCGAGATCTACGTAAATCAACTCAAAATATCACAACTAAACGCAAATCAACAAAAGCGAAAAGATAACGAGTATCATTAACAGCCAAGTCGACTCCCGAAAGTGAAGTTCGACCGCAAAAGTGCAAAACAACTGAAATTAAAAGAGATTGTATCTTCGTCCACACGCGGACGGTGTTGCAACTGAGAACTTCTAAATAAATGAACCCTTCGTAACTCGAACTACCCCAGATCTCCCATTCCCAAGTGTGTGTTATGTGTGTGAGCTAAAAGAGAGTGAAAAGTGATATATTGTGCGTTGCATGCTCTTCTATATATAGGCGGTGGAGTGGGGCCCAGCGAGGTATAGATAGACTTTGTTGCCCTCAGCTACTGACTCCCTCCGTCACGCCTTCTTTTCTTTTGAATTCTGCTCACTTCACTTCATTCCTTTGCTAGACTGTTTCCTTCAGCATTTCCTCGATCTAGCGATTTTTCACACACCTGGCTTAGGAAACGTGTTAGACCCAGCAAATTATAACGCTTTTCACCATATAACCGATGCATGAAATTAGCCTTATCAGTGCTCCTCTTGGCTTGACCAATTGGAGCAAGTAGTATGAAAATGAGGAAAATGAAGGAGATGGGCTGAAAAATCTTGGAAGCCATGAATGAGCAATGGAAAGAAAAGTAAAGAGTTATAATTTGTTTTGTGATACATGTTAATAGAATCTATTGTACATATTTATAGCCTGTGGTGTCAAAAAAAATAGAAGAAGTCAAGAATAATTTAATTTTTGGGTTTGCTTTGTCTTAATTGACTGACTTTGACTTGGAATATTGGGTGTAGAATTAAAATACATATATAATTGGTTTCGACCTTAATAGCAAATATTTATAAGTTTTGGATTGTTTTGTAAAATTTAGATATTTTGATTTGCCAATTAAAAAATTAATCCACTTTAAAAATATGGTTGTTACTAACTCTTTATAAATGTGGCATGGAAGTTTTCTTCATAAAGGTTTATAAATTTTTTGCCCATTACAAATTTATAGTAATTGTAATTTAATATTAATATTTCGATAATAAGCACTAGATCAACCATGGAATTGGGGTTACACAAATTACAACATTTGTAACTTTGTAACCACAACATTATTACACATTATTAGGAATTGTATTAATAATAATTTAATGTAAATTTTTAACATGCTATAACTTTTCTATATTTTTTGTCTATATATATGCGTGTCATTCACTAGCTTATTACTCATTTTCTGATTACCTTTATCTACATCACTGAATTTTTTACAAAACGAATTTGTTTTCAGTATGATTCTTGCTCTTTATCGATGGTATCTTTTTATATTTCTCCATTTTATACATTAAGTGTGATTATTATATTACTGATATTTGTTGTTATATTCTTACCAGGGAGGATAGTTGAAACATAGAAATGGAATTAATCTCTGTTAGTGATCTACAATCTACCATAACTTTATCAATCATAGGTTGAAATCATGGAAGCATTCACCTTGCCAAATTTGGTTTTGAATTTTATGATATTTTATAGTACAAATGCTAAGTTGTGTTCGCATTATTCACGAATGAAAATATTTCTCAAAATTGCAATATGTGGTCTGTTGTTGACTTTTGTTTGAAGTTCTCATCTACATATGGGAGCAAATTGGTCCGACTGAGAAGATGGTTTCGACGCATGACGATGAAAGTGTTGGAGACGATGAGCGGAGAAGATGAAACTATTGGAGATAGAGGGGGGTTGATGGGTGATGGGGCAGAGCTGCATTGAGCATAAATGATTTTGGATTCTATTTTTTTATTCAATTTTTCATTTCTTGATTGCATTTTGATCTATTGTTTTTAATTAATGGACTTGACTAATTTTCTATTGTTAATAGATTTTCTATTAGTGAAATTATTGAATATTATATGATTAGTAGTTAAATGGATCGATGAACAATGTAATTAATTCCAACATAAGTATTAAATTAAAATTTCAACATTATTAAAAGAAAATCTAAAAGACAATATGGAAAGCTATTTTGATTTTTCAACAATATTACCAAAAATTATTAATAACAAAACAAGATTGCTTTGACATTAATGTCATTGGTTTATACTGTATTAGTGATTTAAAAACTCTATATAATTTTAGTTTTTATCATAATTTATTTAATTTAAATTTTCAATTATGTATGAGAAAATTTAATAGGTCGTGCAACCAGTGGCGGATCCAGGATTTCCAATCTGGGGGTGCGATGAATAGTTATAATGATTTAGAGTTTCAAAAATTAACCGATGTTGTATTAATTTATATCTTTTCTTGATAATAAACTTCATTATGAGTATATAAAAATGAGAATATGTATAGTATTATATGAATGAGTTATTTAAAGTAGCAACATGGATTATCTTTATGAAGAAATGATCATATTTTTAATTGTCTAAGTAAAATTTAGTCATTTTCCAAAATAGAAAAAATAAAAGTTTAAAAACATTAGAAAGAGTATAATATTTAAAAATGCATAAAAATAGATTAAATTATTTTGCAGAGGATCAAGAAATAATAAAGATAAAATAAATGCATGATAAGAGATTCAAATAATGTTAATAAGATAAAATTAAGTTGATTAAATAGAAGTTTTTGAATGTACAATAGCAAAAAGATAAACAAAATTAAATGCATTCAAAACATTAATACCTTTTACAAGACAAAATATAGAAAATTTAATTCATTAGAAAAAATAGCATACTATGTTATAACACAGAAAGAGAAAAATAAAATAGTTTGGTAGAAAAATAAATAAAACAGAGAAAAAGAACACTAAAAAATATCAGATATGAAAGTGTCATCCACTGAATTTGAACATAGGTATATCGGATGGCAAGATGACAATTTTACCACTGCACCAGTTCTAGCAGTTTGTCTTGGGGGTACACTCGTACCCCTTTGTCCTCACTTAGATCCGCCAGTGCGTGCAACGCACGGTGTTGATACTCGTTGATAAATAAAGACCAGGTCATCAACAGCAAACTATTCTAATCCTTGTAAACTATTGTTGCAGGTTTCAAATCATAAATGGATTAAACACAGGTAATATTAAATGTTGATTGTTTTCAAATTAAGATTCCAAACATATACTTATCAACCAATAAATATCTTTACCCTTTTTTCTTTAAAGGTTATGAAACAATTAGATTAATTAAACCTTAATCAACATAGCACTGTAAGTCCAAAAAATTAGGTCACTAAACAGCTCAAAATGATAAAATCGAAAGTTAATGTAAATTTGATCTATTTATGATTTTTATGCAACCAATTTGAAGTATTGTAGCGAAAAACAAAGCAACAAGAGAGATAAGATGAGATTCATAGTGTCCCATAAATTAAATAAAAATAATAATAAGTATATTTTTAGTTAGTGTTTAAATTAAATATAAAATTTAAATTCTTGGATATTTTCCAAACAAAGGAAAGTAAAGTTATTAGGAATCACATTTTCCTTACCAACTTTACTTTCCCGTCAACCAATGGTCTTTGGTTATTTTAAGTAATTACCGTTTGACGAATTCTTTATTTTTGAAATTATTTGCATGTGCCTTGATATTTAAAGTTATGTCACATTGTATCTTTTGCTTAATTCAACTGCCAAATTGGAAAAAGATGTCAAATATTCCTAATTCCAGTTAAGTTAATTTTATTAATTGAGCCTGCTGGAAAATGGATAAAAAAACGTGTTATTATTGTCTTTTTCTCTTTATCGGTATTGATCGAGAGAAATATTGACTCCATACGCTGGAAAAATGTACAAGTCATTCGACTGCGTAATTGCAAGGAAATTGCACTTGTCATAAACATATTCTGTGAAACATGTTTAGTAGGACGTAGTCTACCGCGTGCCCAAGATAATAAAAGTGAATGAAAAAGGGAAGAATAAACATATTTTTATTTTATCGACGAGTAAAATTGTAATTTCACTAAATATTTCTTAAAAATCTCAAAAATCGACGTTATTCGACAACTTCTTCTTCCATAAAAATTTGCCGAAGGGTGGTGTTCATAGCATTTCGAGTTGATCGTACGTAAGGAAAAATTAGGCCAAATTATTGATTTTGGACAACTATATCCATTGCTTTCATTACGTTTTATAAAAAATGTACTATATGTATTTGCTGGGCTGTAAATTGAAGTTAATGATATTCAAAATATACACGGGGTCGGAACAAAACAAGAAGTCTACAATTTTTATTTTCTAAAATTTTGTCACTAATACACCTTCCTTCCCAAATTACGTAATCAGAGAAACATCGTCTTGGAGCGTTGGTGTGTGACGGGGTCAATCCAAGGCTCGTGTTTGGTTCGACACGGGTTTTAATATATAATTAGTAAAATAAGAGAGAAATAAATGATAGTGTAAGTAGTGTTGGTGGACAGTGGGCACATCATTAAGGGTTTTTGGCTTTTTAAACCAAAACCTTTCCCCGAATTTCGGTTTTTTCCATGAACTATGAGATTTGTTTTTGAAACCACGAACTTTCATTTCGTTAGGATTTTCCCCTGGCGAGTCAACGGCGAAACCCGAGTTGTCTACGTGTCAATTTTAATCCTATTTGTCATTAATGGCCAGGTCGCCCACTGCCAGGACATCCGCAACCGGCACGCCCAAAAACAACCTCCTCACCTACCTGAGATAGAACGAAGACGCCTGATTTCGAAGTGAGCGGATGAACGAAGATGCCAGAATTCGATTTTAGGGTTTAATTGGCTGGCTGAATTCGATTTTAGGTGAGTTGGGTAATGTTTAAATGTGATTGAGTCGTAAAACGACATCGTTTTAGGGTCCTATATCCGGCGTCCATGTCATTTTTTCGACAACTTCTCTACCAGAAATGTATTATTCGGGTCGGGTTGGGAAAATCCTAACGAAATGAAAGTTCGTAGTTTTAAAAACAAATCTCATAGTTCATGGGAAAAAACGGAATTCAGGAAAAGGTTTTGATTTAAAAAGCCAAAAACCGCATCATTAATATATAATGATCCTGGTATAAGTTCTAAATAAAATGATGTGTAAATGTAATATGTTGTTTAACTATTTAAGTTAGAAAGTTCATAATTTTCAGAGACGGCTAATAAAAATACTAGTTCATACTTTTTCAGAAACGAAGAGAGTAATTAAATATAAAATTAATAATAAATAATAATTTAATAAAATAGTACTCTCATTTACATCTCAATATATAAGAAAACAACTTGCCCAATATCAGGTATTATTTTTATTCTATATCACTCTTATTTTAACATAAATTAGTTTTCTACTGTACATGAATTTTTTTCATGTATATAAATAATGTTTTCTTTGCACCCTCAATTCATTCTATCAATTATTTTGCAATTGGGGAATTATTATTTTCTAATAATCTATTAATATGATTTTTTCTATCATAAACTTTACCCCGCCACCTCTTATTTCCATGAATTTATGCGTTATTTATTTATTTTGTTAATATATTCGTTATTTTGATATCATTTAATACTCCCTCCGTCCCAACTAAGTTGAGTCGTATTCCTCTTTGCAATGTCCCAACTAAGTTGAGTCATTTTTCTTTTTAAACAAAAAACAAAACATTCAATCACTCTTGCTTTATTCTCTCTTTATTTCCTATTTTGTTCTTCTCTCCTACTTTTCAACACAATTTCTTAATTCTCGTACCTAAAAGTTATGTCTCAACTTAATTGGGACGGAGACGGAGAGAATATATATTTATACATTATTTTTAATATAGACAATGGCTCTGATCTGGATATGCTCTTCTATTTAAGGAACATAAATCACATATTCATCCTTCCATATTCCCAATTAATAAAGAAGAAGTGAGAGAGCGAAGGTCATAATCAAGGAAAAACATGATGAATGAGATCAATCTACCGAAATGCCCTTTATATATGTATATGTGATGGATTCATTTTCGAAAATGGTTTAGAAGAATTGAAAAAATAAAAAACTTACCTACTGCGCGAGGAAAGAGCAAGATGAACTATAAGACCATTAAAAGGCCGTGAAAGCTGAAACCTCAACAAAGCCAAAACTAGCAAAAAACCTGTGGTTTTGAACCGGACCGGCTAATCCTTTGTCAGGCCGGTTATGTTTCTTTCATTTAGGGAATCAGAACCATCGGTTTTTGAACCGTGGGCATCACTGCCTAGTAGAAGCCTCACCAAATTCCAGCGCTAAAGTTTAGCAATCAATATCAATTCATTCTTCAATTGATCGACTCCTTGTTCGTCTTCTAACATGCCCTACACCGGCTACCTACACAACTTGTCCATCATAAATCACAAGTAATTTCCGGCCAATCATGCCCTATCCCCTAACATACAACTTGCCATAAAAAATCACAAGGAGTTTCTGGCCAAGAATTTCACAGCATGTCCTACACACAACTAGTCCATTAAATTTGTTTGTATACCACATTTCTTTGAATATTACAGCCAGTCCATATCTAATAGTAGAACCTATCAAAATAGTAGTAACACTAGAAAGTAATCTATTATAATTATTTATTACATCCTCGAACCGAAAATCCTGGATCTATATTGGCAAATTTAAGAAAATTTGTAAAATTGATTGTTCAAACCTAATCAAACGAAATAAATCACCATGAATAACATTAATTGCAGGAATTAATGTACATATGTTCAAAAGAATTACCATGCCCTACCAAACACGTTTCAAGGAATATACTTTTAGAATTGCAACGACTTGTATTTTTTCCATGGCGTCTTCTTTGGGAGTCAATATTCTCTAAAGAGACAAAATTAACATGCAATTTGAAGCTTAGATATTATAGATTTAATCTAGCCAAAACCTTCTTGATTAGGTAGTCTCTACTCTATGCACCAGTTGCTGTTACAGTTTTTTAATACCTAAAAAATCTTCCTTTTTAAAATAATCAACTTTATGTATTGCTTATGTTAAACCAAGAGCATCCACAAATAAGGCGGACTAACCAATAGCCTAGCACTAAGACTAATCAAAAACACCTTCTGCCACGTCACTAAGACTAACCATAGGCTAGCACTAGGACTAGTCGACGCCCTAACCAATAAAATAAATTAAAAAATATAATTAATTCATTTTAATTGTTGGGGTTTGTCAAATATTAAAAAAATGAAGTGTAATGATTTGTAAATATTGAGTATAAATTAAAAAAATAAAAAATAAAAAATAAATAAAGAAAATCGGTTAGTCCGTGCTCTATCCGTGCAATAGCTGACTAAAGGTAGGACTAGCGGTTAGGGCATGGATGAGCGCTCGTCCTACTTTGGGACGTCCGTCGCGTTAGTCCGCTATTGTGGACGGACGTCCCCACGCTCTAACCGCTAGTCCTACCTTTGGTCCGCTATTATGGATGCTCTTAGTTATTTGAAGCTACTTATTTCTCACAATTCTCGTTTACAAAACCAAAGCACTAAAGAGGCAAGCTAGGAACGTGGCAATGGGGGGCCGATATTTTTTATCTTAAACATTAACCACTCTATAATTAGGCCAACTCACATGTACACGATATTTTTTATCTTAAACATTAACCACTCTATAATTAGGCCAACTCACATGTACACAATCAACGACTGATCTATCATGGGCCAAGCCACCACTCCAACGGGGGTTTGGCCGGCACCTAGACCACACCTGTTGTCAAAACTGGAATTTCTGCATGTTTATTCTCGTCCTTTACTTTATTCAAGAAGATAAATTGGATAAAAGAGAGGTGAGATTTTTTTTATTTCTGCATTGGATAGTAGAGGCATCGAAATGGGAAAAAAATAGATGAGGTGTCAAAAGAATAAATGCTTGAGTAGATAACAGTATTTCCTTCATCCCAAGTGATCAAAATAGGCGAGTGGTCAAAAGAATAAATAATAGGTTGGCCCACTAAGAGCGATTGATTTTCTTTTTTTAGTAAAAGCCTGTGTTATAAAAATCGGATTGATCGGCGAACCGGCGAAGCTACTGATTTATGGTTCAACCGGTCTAACCGATTCAATCACTGGTCGAACTGTTTTACTGTTGCAAAATATATTAAATTCACATATAATCAATAATATATCAAAAATATTAACCTTGTATTTTAGTTGTAATATAAATATTAAAATTTAGTAGTGAATGATTAAGTTTCATAAATATTTTTGTTGGTAAATAAAATTAAATATATGATTCATTACTTATTGTAGATAAAAATATTTAATATTTTATATATAAGTAGATAAATTTCATTGAAACTAAAAAAGTCTATTGAACGAAATAAATATTATATTAAGTAATAACTAAATATGAATAATTAGTTATTTTATGTAACAATATTAATATCAATGGTTAGTGTATATAAATTAAATATATAGTACAAGAAAATATTAATATTAATATTAAGTAATACTAATAAATTATATTTACATATAAAATATATTAAATTTATGAGTAATTACAAACTCATAAGTATATTGTAAAAATCTAGTGATTATTAAAGCATAATTAAAATATATATTATAATTAATAACTTCTTAAAAAAATATATAATTAAAATGAATTATTATTTTATGTGGATAAAAATATCATTTTTAGTGTATATGAATAATTAATGTTCATATTACTTCAAAATGGTCATATGGTGGAGTGGTAAAAGTGTTGGTATGTAGAGAAGAGGTCATGGGTTCAAGTCTTGCCAACAACAAATTTTAAAAAAATATTTTGTAAAGTAAAAATCCGGTTTCCAAGTCACGCTTGACCGGTTTGACCGGCCGATTTCGCCGGTCAGCAGCAGTTTAACATGTTGGCGGTTTCTAGGGGTGAACCGGACCGGACTGCCTACTGGTTCACGGTCGAACTGGCCGGTCCAGTCCGGATTTTAATCATTGGTAAAAGCAATACCCTTTCCATCTCTTATTTTATTTTTCTCTCTTTTGCATTATTCTATCTACATCTTTCTTACTTTTCCTCTCTCATACTCCATGCTTTCTACTTAATTCAACAAATACTATTTTCTTAAAAATCGTGAAAGAAAAAAAACTCCACACTTATAGTTGAATAGAGGGAATATGACTGATTAGTAATAGAAATTTGGATCCCTTTTTTTTACATTAACTCCTACTTTAAATTATAAATAAGTTTTATTATTACTGCCATGACTTAATATATTATGGCCATTTTCTGCTAATAACCATAAATTAAAGAGTGAACTACAAAAATGGTCCCTGGACTATGGGTTTATTTCGCTCATAGTCCCTGGACTCTAAAAATATCGCCAGTAGTCCCTGGACTAAGGGTTTATCTCGAAATTGGTCCTTTTGGCTTTTTTTGGTACGAAAATGCCCTTTTGGGGGGTTTTGAGGGTTTTGGGCAATTTGATCTTTTTACACTTTTAGTATTTTAAATCTAATATTATTTCAGTTATGTACTCCCTCCGTCCCAATAAATATGAAACATTTGGTTTCCGGCACATGATTTTATGCAAGTGTTGTTTTGTGAGTATATGAAGAGAGAGTAAAGTAAGAGAGAGGAAAAAGTAGAGAGAGTGATGTTTTCATTTTAGGAAACGTTTCATTTTTAGTGGGACAACCCAAAAAGGAAAACGTTGCATTTCTAATGGGACAGAGGGAGTACTAAATTTGATATTATTTCAAAATTATCATTCTTCTTCCATTTTGTCATCCTTCACTTTGTTTTTTTATTTCAATATTATATTTAATTTTATAAAATTAAATTTTAAATTTTGATTTTTAAATATCAATAAAATTTTTAATTAAACTATTAATTCATGGACACTATAAATATTGAAAAAAACTATTAATTTTTGTTATTTAATATAATATTCAGCTGAATTGAAGTACACACAAATAATATTAATCATGATGGAAAAATAAGAGCTATTCTATTTAGCCTTCGTCCGGTTATTATAATTGCTTCTGATTGAATATTATGAAGTTGACTAAAAATTTGATCCTACTAAAAATTTTATATAGGAGTATTTTTGTTGAAAATTACTACTCCCTCCGTCCCGGCTAAGATGACACATTGCTTAGCCGGCACAGGATTTTAGGAGTTATTGGTTAAAGTGTTTAATTGGAGAGAGAGAAGATGGGTGTAGGTATTAAAGTAGAGAGATGAAGATAGATAGATATTTTAATATGAGTGAGAAAAAGTGGTTGAGTGTATTAATTGGAAAGTGAAGGTTACCAAAAAAGGAAATGTGTCATCTTAGTTGGGACAAACTAAAAAGGAAAACGTGTCATCTTAAGCGGGACGGAGGGAGTAGTAAATTTTGATTTTTTGCAAATTAATAAACAAAAATTTATATTAGTCTTACATTAGATGCATATTTATTTCAGAATAAATCGTGTTATATGATATATTTATGATTAAAGCTATTAAATATTGATTAAAACTAAGTCATTGTCATATTGATTAAATATTATACACTTTCAAATATTGATTATGACTATTAATTTTTTTTTTTAATAATTTTTGTAATTAAAAAAAATTATTGATATTTAAAAATTAAAATTTAAAATTTTATAAAATTAAATCTAATATTGAAATAAAGAAATAAAGTGAAGGATGACAAAAGGGAAGAAGAATGATAATTTTGAAATAATATCAAATTTAGTACATAATTGAAATAATATCATATTTAAAATGTTAAAAGTGTAAAAAGACCAAATTGCCCAAACCCCCCAAAACCCCTCAAAAGGGCATTTTCGTACCAAAAAAAAGCCAAAAGGACCAATTTCGAGATAAACCCTTAATCCAGGGACTAATGGCGATATTTGTAAAGTCCAGGGACTATGGGCGAGATAAACCCATAGTCCAAGGACCATTTTTGTAGTTCACTCTAAATTAAAATGTACTAGTATAAAATATTAATTTTTCTCATACTTAATTTGAACTTTTATCTAGTAAAATGCTTAGTTTGATTCCACTCTTACTAATTAATACTATAAAATAATCACAAATTATTTAATTTTTTTAAAATTATACTAAAAACTAGCTTGATTCCAAAAAAAAAAATTATTAAAGAAAAATTTTCAAAACTTATAAGATAGATTTTCCATCGGTCGACAGAATAAATAAGATAAATTATCAAAACACATCACAAAAAGTTAATACTATATATCATCTAACGTTTCGTAAAATGTATAAATACATTATATCATAAAATTTAATATTTTAATAATTTAATTCTTTTTTTGAAAAAAAAAACATTAGCATATTTGAATTACTGGTTCCGTCACTGCACACAATCAATCAATAGTTGGTCTACGTACTATTCATAGAGCACTCGTAGGGAACTTCATTGCGGAAATATTTCTTTCTACCGAGGCAGTGACAATTGGTATAAACGACAACTTAACCAACAAATAATCCAACCGAAAACTTCATAAAAAATTTCCTTGCTGAAACCATCTTCTAAGCAAGACCTCCGATCTCCACTATTTGTGAAATATCTATGTACACATCGGGAAAAAAGTTGATTTTTAAGCTAATAGTACAAAATATCTTCAGTTAAATTCTGATAGATAACTACTCCCTCCGTCACAAAAAGGATAGACAATATTTTTAAGTGGCACGAGATTTTGAGTGAAGCTGTTGAGTAGAGTAAAATAGAGAGAAAAAGTTAGCTAAATATTTTAACGAGGTAAGAAGAAAGAGAAAGAGAAAGTTTAATCCAAAAGTAGATTGCTCATCTTGATTTGGACAAATAAAGAAGGAAAAATAATTACTATCTTAAATGGGACGGAGGAAATGCTACCAAGCGAAGTAGGTTCTTTGAAATAAATTGGATAATCCATACAATTCAATGAAATCAATACCATTACAAAAGAGAACTTAAATTTTGGACACAAATTTAAAAAATATCAAAAAGAGCACAAATTTAAATAAATAAAAAAATATAAAAAAACAATCCTTATTTCTTTCAACAGGAAATTAAATCCACAAAATTTAATTCAAACACATTAAATAAAAGACATGCATAATTAAAGGAATGAAAAAACTTAAACCTAAAACGTAGTATTTTTTATTTTAAGGATTTTTAATTTTTAAGGATTTTTAATTAACTAGTATACCCTTGAGTAATGGGGACCAGGGCTGCCAAACCTCCACCTCCGAATATTGCTCGATAATTGTTTAGAAGTATAGAATAATTTGTTATGCCCAATATTCCAAGTCAACCAAAGTCATTCACTTAAAGACGAATCACTCCCAAAATTCTACTACTTCTTCACTTCTTCTATATATTTTTATTCTTTACAACTGCCAAATACACTCTATAAATAGTACAATAGGTAGCATTAACATGTATCACAAAACAAATCATTCATGGCTTTTAAGATCTTTCATCCCATCTCCTTCATATTCCTCATTTTCATACTACTTGCTCCACTTGGCCATGCCAAGAGGAGCACCCCAAGTGACAAAACCTCATCAGCTTTTGATTTCATCAAAAAATTAAAAGGTTGTCACAAGGGAAACCACACAAAAGAAATCCACGAGCTCAAAGCCTATCTCGAGAAATTTGGTTACCTCAAATATGAAAACAAATCCCAAGCCACTGATGATGATTTCGACGATATCCTAGAGTCGGCAGTCAAAACTTATCAAGAAAACTACCACATCAAACCCTCAGGCATCGTAGACGATGCAACGATATCCCAAATGACAACCTCGCGATGTGGGAACCCTGATATCGCTAACGGCACTAACTTCATGCAGCCTCATGGCAATAAACACGAGTCGGGCTCTAGCAACATCCACACAGTGTCTCACTACACTTTCCTTCCAGGAAACCCTAAATGGCCACCTACCAAAACCCATCTCACTTTTCGATTCTCCCCCAACTATCCGGTAAGTTCTGTAGCCCCCGTGGCACGTGCCTTCCATAAATGGGACTTAGCCACACACTTCACCTTTGCACAAGTCGGAGCCAATCAAAATTCTGATATGATCATAGAGTTCCATCGCCGTGACCACGGAGATGGATCCCCTTTTGATGGCCCCGGTGCAGTCATAGCTCATGCATTTCCACCGACCGATGGAAGGTTTCATTACGATGGCGACGAGAGGTGGTCCATTGGATCGGTGGCGGGTGCGTATGACCTTGAAACCGTTGCAATTCATGAAATCGGACACCTTCTAGGGCTTGGACACAGTTCAGTTGGTGAAGCAATCATGTTTCCGTCGATCAGTTCAGGACAGGTGAAGAACTTGCATCCAGATGATATCCAAGGAATAAGGGCTTTGTACGGTCGCTAAAATGGCATACTAATCTACTTTATGTGTATCGTTTGCATGTGAAAATAATTTCCCTATGTTGGGATTTATGTCATACTACGTGTTTGCTTTTATGTTGTTGTAACTTGTATGGTGTGAATTTGGACAAGTAGTCCTCATTCAACAAGTTAATTGAGTAATGTTTTTATGTTGGGATTTTGTAATAGGACTGATTAAGGTTTATCTTTAACCAGCCATTACATTTGTTTGTTCTTGTCATATCTATATACTCATAATTAAGTACTCTTTCAGTTTCATTCAATATGTTTATGTTTTCTTTATACTTTGTTTTACTCAAGATGTTTATTTTCTATCCATCTCTCGTCTCTCCTCATTAAGATATTCAACTACTTGTTTATCTCTACTTACTCCACCTAACAATTTTTCCTAAAATCTCGTGTCATGCACTCAAGAATGTGGGGACATCTTGAGCGGACTATGAAATTAGACTCCTAATATTAATTAAATTATGTTCTACTTATTGAAATAATTAATTACTACTCCCTCCGTCCCGGCTAAGATGACACGTTGGTTAGCCGGTACGGGATTTTAGGAGTTATTGGTTAAAGTGTTTAATTGGAGAGAGAAAAAGTGGATGTAAGTATTAAAGTAGAGAGATAAAGAAAGATATATTTTAATAAGAGTGAGAAAAAGTGGTTGAGTGTATTAATTGGAGAGAGAAAGTTTCCAAAAAAAGAAATGTGTCATCTTAGTTGGGACAAACTAAAAAGGAAAACGTGTCATTTTAAGCGGGACGGAGGGAGTAGTAATTACTATAAATTATTGAATAACATAATGTACTTGAAAAATATAAACAGTGAGTTTGAGATCTAAAACAAATGAATTATAGTATTAAATCAATGAAAACAATATATATCTATCGTTATAGCATCACAATAGCATATGCCAATAATACGAATATTTAATGCAATAATAAATTCTCTCACCTTCAAAAGTCAAAACTAATTACCTCTCAATTCTCATCATTATCTCTCGATACCAGGAAGAAATTTTCAACACTGGAAAGGTCAGGAGAACGAATATATTCAGATTTGTTGTTTCACGGACGTTTTCCGATCAACAACAAAGAGAGAACAAATATATTCAGGTTGCACCGTTTAGGTTAGGAAAATAATATATTTATTTATTGATTAAATGATAACAAGCTCTTATATTTATAATACTAGAATACTACCCTAATTTATCGAACAAGAAACAAATATAGGAAAGATATGGTGAATCAAAATATAACTAAATAATTGGAAGATCCTATTCATATCAACTCCCCACTACAATACTACCATAATTTATCGAACAAGAAACAAATATAGGAAAGATATGGTGAATCAAAATATAACTAAATAATTGGAAGATCCTATTCGTATCAACTCCCCCACGGTTGAAATCTACCTTGTCCTCAAGGTGGGAACCACGACTCGGCGAAGAGTCCCTCCGGGATCAAACGCATAAGACTGCCCTCTCTTTTTCAATATTTTCATCGTATTGTTGTTTGCGGTCTTCTTCGTAACCAATTTTTCAGTCGTGACTCTAATCTCATTCTCAAATAACCCTTTCCTATCTTCCATTTCCCCTTCAAGGTCGTGCTTTTGAATCTCAACTGCAGTCTTGCCCTCTTCAACAAGGCATAGAATCTCCATCTTCTCTTTTGATCCGCTTCTTCTCAGGAAGCATACTTAAATCTTTTTATTTTGTCTCTAAACCGGATCCCAGAGCTTCAGGTCGTATCTCCTTCTCTTTTGGCATTAGAGTCATTCTCTTTCTCTATCTCTTTTGATTCCACACATTATTAAGTACGATCAACTTCTCCCTCTTCTCTTCACTATCATGCAATCTTTCTCCAACTCCTTTTTCCTCGAGCTTGAGACATCATCTTGCAGTTGATGAGAAGAGGCTGATAATGGAGCTTTCACGGATAGCAGTAGCAAGGGCTGACACGGTCTCGGGGTGGCGGAGGGCGGCAGCTGAATAGTAGATGTTGTACTTGGCTTGTAACGTCCCACTTTTTGAATCCTAATTTTTGAACCCTAAATTTTTTTTAATGCTTTTAATGCCGTGGAGTCCGTGGATTAATTGACGAGTAAATTTTGTTTATTTGTTATTCTTGTGCCCTAATTTGATTTAGGGTTTAAATATGCGATGACGAAATTAATTTTGTATATATATATATTAATAATTGCTTTCCGTGAGAAATATTTATTGGATTCAATTTCGTATTGAGTCCGACGAATTAAATAAGTGATACAAGTTAAATCTTGTGAATTTTAAATTGTGGGCTACACAATTTAAAAAATACATATAGTCTTGAGCACAAATAAATTAAATCTTACACTAAATAATTCCAAGAAATTAGGAGATCCTAGCACAAATTTTCTCCTCTCCAAATCTGCCGTTTCCCCCCTCTCAATCTGCAAATAATTCTACAATTTTAAAATCAGTCAAAGGCAACAATTAATCCCCAAATAAATTATGAATTTAATTACTCTTTTCACACCCTCTCCTTACGCTCATACCGTTTCTTCCCTTCTTCAATAACCATCCTTTAATTTAAATTGATTGGAAATCAATAACCTCTTATACTCCTGCAAGTCACGGTTATATTATTCCTCTACCCTAATTCCCCACCGCCGTTCACTCACTCAACACCATTCTTCCACAATCTCAAACACACCCACAGTGAAAAAATTCGACAGAGAAGAAGCATCATCCAACACCTTCATCTCCTTCCCGTCGGCGACTTTAAACTAAGGTAATCCAAAATCTACCTTCCGAATCTCATCGATTAATCCCCTCCAATGATTTTGTACTAATAAACCTCTTTTCTCTACACAAGCTGTGAATCCCATGTTCAAGAATTAAAACCTAACTCGGGCTCCTTGCGTGAACAAGTTTCTTCCTTTTTCAATCCAACCAAACTCAAGGTGATTTCGTATGTATAATCTGCCCATCTCTATTCTATAAGTTTTGAAATCAACTCTTTGTAACCTCTCTATCAGAAATCAAGAACCAAATTCAAGAGGGGAACCATCGCCTATTCATTCACAAAGCTTCCGTTGAAGTATACACCCCGTACCCAACCTCAACGCACTCTCTGCTTTTGCCTCGAATTCGTGCATCTCATGGAATCAGTAACTGAATCTAATCGAATAAATCAAAGCAACCCGAATAAAAGATCGAACATTTAAATAACCGAAATCAAATTTTAAGAACTTATCCTCGGGGAGAGAAATCGGGGCTGCCTGAGCAGCGACGCAGCGGCTGCTGCGGCACCGAGCGACGACGGCGGTGTACGCGGGGCGACGAATTGGTGACAGCAGCGGCGTCGACTTTGGGCAGGGCGACGGAGCTCTAATTTCTGTTCAATTTTGTGTTCTGTTTTGGAGAAGAGAGTGGTGCTCGTTTCTGGAGTGGAAACTTCTGCCCCTTTTATTTTAAAATTCATATGCAAACTTTTACTCTTTATTGATAAAATAATCGAATCCTCAGGATGCATGCATCTTATTTATTTGCTTGATCCTTGGTGTTGATCTATGTGTTGTTAAAATTCTAAAGGTGATTCCTCGCAAGTGAATCGTGATCGCAAGGGAAAGAATATAACTAAGGATTAAGCGAACGAGGTGGGCTCTCTTTTTAAATAAGGACAATGTCCTAACTATTTTATCGATGGGAATTAAATGTGAAACTGTTTATCATGCCGTATTTTGTTTTAACGTGCCTATCTGAAATGGTTTTGCCATTTATTATTTAAATCGAATTCGGGTCCCTGTAGAGCCGGAAACCCTACTTGGATTAGTGTACACCTATGGTAGACTGTGTGTCAGCGTACGGGTTGGCCGGTCTAGTGACTTGGTTTGTGGCCACATTCCAAGTCATGTATGAGCAGATATGGTAAACGTCTATGGGAAAATGGCTGCGCAGCCGCGAATTTTGAACGATGGAAATATTTTTGGTGCCTTGGGCCTTTAAAAAAAACTTAAACCCCGATGGTTACCTACAATGACATGATAAATATAAATATTTTTGATAAATTGTTTTCGGCATGAGTCCACTAAGTATTTTACAGTACTCAGTCCTGCATATGTTTTCCTTATGTGTAGGTTGAGCGGCGACGAGCTTGGAGTGGTGTTGAGTCGAACCTGAATTATTGTTAGATTTTATTTTGAACTCCGAGGGTCATCGTGTCTTCATACACGACGTCACTCTTACTCTTGGATGCTTCCGCTAAGATAAAACTATTTTTCGCAATTATATTTTGAACCTCTTTTTTCTCTTGGATCATAAAATATTAATCGTTTGTCGTTGGAGTTAACACATTGCTCTGATCTTCCCTCTGTTATTTGAATATTAATTATTTTGGTCAACTCTTTATTGAAACCATCGAATATTTTCTCTTTTTTTAAGTCCTATTAGTTACGACCACCCGCATTTATTGACCCTAGAAAGGGCGGTCGTGACATGGCTGCTTTAGTGGAAGATCAGATCATAGCGGTGGCGGCGGTGCAGCAGCAGCAAGGGGTGGCGCTGCTGAGTAGCGGTGACTTGGTGGTGGCTGCTGGTCGAGCACGAGTTGCGGCGGTGGCTTTTGGTCGAGCACGAGCTGTGGTTGTGTTGGTGAATGGGAGCTTGGGAACGTGAAGTGTTGGTTCCGCTTCTGGGGCTGTTGGCAGTGTCACTGCCGGCCAGTATACACGTCGGGTGGGAATCGTGGCTGTTCATAAGGGGCATACCGTATGGCTGATCATGGGTCGGGATTCGCCGTGATTGCCTTGCCCGGGAGGGTCCCAGTAAATAGACCTGCTGGACTGCACAAGCAACAGATGTTGAGACGGTGTAGGCGTGTATTGTGGCGGTGGCTCCGGCAATGGAGGATCGCGAATCTCTTCAACACGGAGACCGTGTGTTCGAGATGGCGGATCCCAGCAGGTTGGACGAGTGCGTCCGCGGGCATCGTAGCACGCCTGATGTACATACGTTGCTTTTGACGCAGGCAAGTTTGTCACACGCCGTTCAATTTTGTCACAACGTGATTCTAACTTGGAGATAGCGGCATCCAATTGATCGAACAGTTGTTCATAACGCCTCAATCCGGTGTATTTGTGTGACATGATAACGTTGAACGGCGGCGGTGAATCTCGACAGTGGGAGGTGATCGGGCAGGTGCTGGGACTGAACGTTTTTTTTTTTTTTGGTTTTGGTGATTTATTTGGGGAATATGGATGAACGAAGACGTAGGATGAGTACGGGATGAATGCACCAGTTGTTACATACGTTCTCCGTAACGAGACCGGTTAACTAACTTCTCGGAATGATAAGGTGATCGGTCCTTCGACAAGCTCGAAGGAAAGGTCACGATTTGTTGTTTCACGAACGTTTTCCGATCAGCAACAAAGAGAGAACGAATATATTCAGATTGCACCCTTTAGGTTAGGAAAATAATATATTCAAATGATAACAAACTCTCCTATTTATAATACTAGAATACCACCTAACTTATCGAACAAGAAATAAAATATAACTAAATAATTGAAAGATCCTATTAGTATCAAAAGCAAACTACACCACGCAAAACAAAGAATGAGAGAGATCTAGCATGTAGTTATAAAAGAATGACTTTTAATTATCCCTCAATGATAAAAAGAGTAAAATATCAAAAGATGTGTAACTATAAAAGATAATCACCCAATGTTCTCTCATACAGACAAAGAATGAGGGTGAGCTCTAGCAACATCCACATGGTGTCTCACTACAGTATCTTTCAAGGAAACCCTAGATGGCCACCTACCAAAACCCATCTCACTTTTAGAATCTTGCCCAACTTTCCCATAAGTGGGATTTAGCCACACACTTCACCTTTGCACAAGTCGGAACCAATCAAAACTCAGATATGGTTAAGGACAACTTTTAATGCAATTATATATAAGGGTGCTAATTTTTGTTTGTAAACGTACCATGCTCGGAAATGAGCAATTATATCATGCTCAACCATATTACATTCGATACATAATAAACCAATAATAGAATCACAGAATCAGAGACGTACTACAGCTATTACAGAAATTCCAAAATTAGGAAATTATTTTCACATGAAAAAAATACATAAATTATTATGACAGCTTTAAATCTAATATTTTAGCGATTGTACAAAGCTCTTATCCCTGCAATATCATCTGTATGCAAGTTCTTGATTTGTCCTTCTCCGGACTCCGATCATAGAGTACATGATTGCCGCTTCTTCTAAGCTATGATCAAGCCCTAAAAGGTGTCCGATTTCATGAAGCGCGACAGTTTCCAGGTGTAAAGCACCCGCAACTGCCCCAACGACCATCTATCATCTTCATCGTAATGGAACTTTCCAACTGGTGGTGCAAATGCATGAGCTATGGTGTTGCCCTCAAAAGGGAATCCATCTCCGTGATCACCTCTAAAGAACCCTATTTCCAAATCAGAATTTTGATTGGATTGGACTTGTGCAAAGGTGAAGTGGGTGGAAGACTCCCACTTTTGGAAGGCACTTGCCACAGGGTTTATAGCATATGTGGGAACGTTGGAAAAGAATCTATAAGTGAGGTGGGTTTTAGTAGATGGCTATTTAGATTTTCCTGGAAAGAAACTGTAGTGGGATTCTGTGTGGATGTTGCTCGAGCTAGACGAATTGTGTTTCTTGCCACGAGGTTGCATGTAGTTAGTGCCGTTAACGATATCAGGTACCCCACATCGTGGGGTTACCATTTTTGATATCGTTGCATCGTCTACGATGCCTGAGGGTTTGATGTGGTAGTTTTCTTGATAGATTTTGAGGGCTGATTCCAGAATATAATCGAAATCATCATCAGTGGCATGGGTTTTGTTTGGATAGTTGAGATAGCCAAATTGCTCGAGATAGGCTTTGAGCTTGTGGATTTCTTTTGTGTTGTTTCCCTTGTGACAACCTTTTAATTTCTTGAAGAGATCTAAAGAGGATGATATTTAGTCACTTGGGGTGCTCCTCTTGGCATGGCCAATTGGAGCAAGTAGTATGAAAATGAGGAAAATGAAGGAGATGGGCTGAAAAATCTTGGAAGCCATGAATGAGCAATGGAAAAAAAAGTAAAGAGTATATAATTTGTTTTGTGACACATGTTAACGGTATCTATTGTACATATTTATAGCCTGTGCTTGGCAGAGGAAAATAATATAACTAGAAGAAGTCATGGTGTCAAAAAAAATAGAAGAAGTCAAGAATAATTTAATTTTTGGGTTTGCTTTGGCTTAATTGACTGACTTGGACTTGGAATATATTGGGTGTAGAATTAATTGATAAATAATGACCAGGTCATCAACAACACACTATTCTAATCCTTGTAAACTATTGTTGCAGGTTTCAAATCATAAATGGATTAAACACAGGTAATATTAAATGTTTGATTGTTTTAAATTAAGATTCCAAACATATACTTATAAAACCAATAAATATCTCTACCCTTTTTTCGTTAAAGGTTAGGAAACAATTAGATTAATTGAACCTTAATTAACATAGCATTGTAAGTCCAAAAAATTAGGTCACTGAACAGCTCCAAATGATAAAATCGAAAGTTAATGTAAATTTGATCTATTTATGATTTTTATGCAATCATTTAATTTGGAAGTATTGTAGCGAAAAACAAAGCAACAACAAGAGACATAAGATGAGATTTATAGTGTTCCATAATTAAATGGTGTCAAATTCCATGTTCATTATTAAAATTACATAATTTTGGTGTTTTTTTTTTTTTTTTGTTCCGACTTGGTTAGATTAAGGAAAAATCCCTTTGGCTATTTTAAGTAATTACCGTTTGACGAATTCTTTATTTTTGAAATTATTTGCATGTGCCTTGATATTTAAAGTTACGCCCAATTGTATCTTTTGCTTAATTCAACTGCCAAATTGAAAACGATGTCAAATATTTCCTAATTCCAGTTAAGTTAATTTTATTAATTGAGCCTGGAAAATGGATAAAAAACGTGTTATTATTGTCTTTTTCCCTTTATCAGTATTGATCGAGAGAAAGATTGACTCCATAGTCCATACGCTGGAAAAATATACAAGTCGTTCGACTACGTAATTACAAGGGAATTGCACTTGTCATAAACATATTCCTTGAAACATGTTTAGTAGGGCGTAGTCTACGGCGTGTCCAAGATAATATAAGTGAATGAAAAAGGGAAGAATAAACATATTTTTACTTTATCGACGAGTAAAATTGTAATTTCATTAAATATTTCTTAAAAATTTTAAATTGGCGTCGTTCAACGACTTCTTCTTCCATAAAGATTTGCATAGGGTTGGCGTTCATAGCATTTCGAGTTGATCGTAGGGAAAAATTAGGCCAAATTATTGATTTTGGACACAACTATATCCATTGATTTCATTACATTTTATAAAAATTGTACTCACCAAATTGAACCGGAACCAGCTAATCCCTTAACAAATTGTACTCACCAAATTGATTTTGGACAACTATATCCATTGGTTGGAGTATATGTAATTGAACCGGAACCAGCTAATCCCTTACCAATCCAGTTACATTCCATCATTTTGGGAATCAGAACCGGCAGTTTTTGAAACCGTGGGCATCACTACCTAGAAGTCTCACCAAATTCTAGTGCTAAAGTTTAGCAATCAATATCAGTTCATTCTTCAATAGATCGACTCCTTGTGAGGAGTACAAGCTAGACATTTCACAGCAATATCCTGTTCATCTTCCAGCATGCCCTACATTGGCTACCTACACAACTTGTCCATCATAAATCACAAGTAATATCTGACCAAGCATGCCCTATCCCCTACACACACAACTTGCCATAAAAAATCACAAGGAGTTTCTGGCCAAGGATTTCGCAGCATGCCCTACACACAACTAATCCATTAAATTTGTTTGTATACCACCTTCTTTGAATATTACAGCCAGTCCATATCTAATAGTACTCGAGAGGTTTGAAACGGCACATGTTTTAATGCATAATTTGGTAAAGTAGGAGAGAGGGGGAAAAAATTAGTAAGTAAGAGAGAATGGGAGAAAAATTGGTAAAGTAAGAGAGAATGGGAGAAAAAAGTACTCCCTCCGTCCGCGAATAGGAGTCCCGTTTTCCATTTTAGTCCGTCCGCGAATAGGAGTCCCGGTTCACTTTTACCATAAATGGTAATATGGTTTCACCTTCCACTAACTCATTCCACTCACATTTCATTTAAAATTAATATTTACAAGTGGGACCCTTATTCCATTAACTTTTTTCCACCCACTTTTCTTAACATTTCTTAAAACTCGTGCCGTCCATAAATGAGACTCCTAATGGTGGACGGAAGGAGTAATAGAATTAATGTTAGTAGATCATGGGGTCCACTTTAAGTTGTTAATTGTAGTGGTATAAGTGGTAAATAATTGATGTATAGGGGTGTAAAGATTTCCTAAAATAGAAAGTTTGAAAATTGTTATTTTTAAAGAACGGACTAAAATGTAAAGAGTTGCTATTTTTAAAAAAACGGAGGGAGTAGAACCTATCAAAGTAGTAATACTAGAAAGTAACCCACTATAATTATTTATTGCACCCTCGATCCCAAAATCCTGGATCCGTGTTGGTAAATTTTATATAAGTAAATTTGTAAAATTGATTGTTCAAACCTTAGATGAAATGGTCATATTTTGGTTTTAACTTTTACTTGAACTTTCACTTTTTGTTATAACAAACGAAATCACCATGAATAACATTAATTGCAGGAATTTATGATTTAACTCATCTGCTAAATTGACTAAGGTAAAGAAATTTACTCTCGTTTACATCTACCTAGTTGAAATCAATATCCATATAAAAAAGATTTACCACGCCCTACCAAACAAGTTTCAAGGAATATACTTTTAGAATTACAACGACTTGTATTTTTTCCATGGCGTCTTTGTTGGGAGTCAACGTAATTTGAAGGTTAGATATTATAGATTTAATCTAGCCAAAACCTTCTTATTAGATAGTCTCTCTACTCTGCGTCGGATATTTTAGTGTAATTGGATTAACTTGATAGATTGATATTATCATAATGAGACATCATATAAGTCTGGAGGTCCGCTTATTTGAATTCATTATGATGTTAGAGGCGAAGCCTCTAACAGATGGACGGGGTCCGGGGGCAGTGCCCCCTGGTAGCGGGGTCCAAGGGGCAGAGCCCCTGGCTGGGGTCGAGCTGCGTCTGTTCATGAAATTAACAGATGTGTCTGTTCATCTTGTTTAATACTGATTGATTCTTATTTGGTTCATAAATTTTTTTTTTCTTAGATATCAACATCAGAAAGTTCCGATTTTCTCTGAATTGTATCCGATCAAATATTTTGGTAGAACCACCAAAATTGATTTGATCTGAAAGTGATTTCATCACGACTTTCAGATTATCCGTTCTGTTTATGTTCATTATATTGAATCTCCCTAACAAACAAATCAATTAAAATGTCAAACAAGGAAACGGTGAAGGAAGGAACGAAAGGTTTCGCGAAGTTGGATAAATTTGCTGGGCAGGATTTCAGACGCTGGTAAAAGAAGATGCATTTCATGCTGACGAATCTCAAGGTCGTGTACGTTCTGAGTACTCCCATGCCCGAGGCTATTGAAAATGAAACTCTGGAACAGACGAGGAGGCGGATGAAGTGGGAGAACGACGACTACATATGTCGTGGTCACATCTTAAACGGTATTTCTGATTCTCTATTTGATGTGTATCAAAATGTTGAGTCTGCTAAGGAATTGTGGGATTCCCTCGAAGCCAAATATATGGCAGAAGATGCCTCTAGCAAGAAATTTCTTGTTGGTAACTTTATTAACTATAAAATGGTTGATACGAGGCCTGTCATGGAACAATATAACGAATTGTTGAGGATATTGGGACAGTTTTCCCAATATGATATGAAAATGGATGAATCCATTTCTGTCTCTAGTATTATTGATAAACTGCCACCATCTTGGAAGGATTTTAAAAATAATCTGAAACATAAGAAGGATGAGTTGAATTTGGTCGAACTTTGAAGTGACTTCCAAATTGAACAGTCCATACGTGAAATGGAAAAGGGCTCTGTTGGTAATGCTAGAAACATGGTTGGTTCTTCTGTGAACATGGTGGAAGAGAGTGAATCCTCAAAGGCTGGTAAAGAGAAACGTATGTTTCAAGGAAAACGAATGTTTCAAGGGAATGACAGTAAGGCTGGGAATAAGAAGCCTAAACTGACTTGCTGGAAGTGTGGCAAATCCGGGCACTTCAAGAAGGATTGTAACTCTGGAAAGGGTGGAGAGAAAGGGAAATACGAGGCTGGTTCAAGTGGATCCAAGGATCCTGAAAAGCAATCAGGTTCGTTTTCTGTACCTAATGATCATTCTGTTGAGAATTATTATGCATCAATAATCTCTGAAGCATTTTATGTGCAGGATGATGATCTTTCATGGTGGATTGATTCGGGTGCAACATGTCATGTATGCAAGGATCGTCAATGGTTCAAGGATTTTAAACCAATTGAAGATGGATCTTCTTTAAAGATGGGCAACGTTGCAACTGAACCCATCAAAGGAATAGGATCTGTTAGCCTAGTATTTACTTCTGGAAATTCCTTAGTGTTAGATAATGTTGTTTATGTACCTGGTATTCGTAAGAATTTAGTTTCTGGTATTGTGTTGAATAATTGTGGTTATAAACAAGTGTTAGAAAGTAACAAATACATTCTGTCAAGGCATGGTACTTTTATTGGATTCGGTTATCTATGTGGTATGTTTAAGTTGAATCTAGATATTTCTTTTGTTAATAATTCTGTTTGCATGACTTCTACTAGTTTTAGTAATCATGTTAGTAAATCAGAATTGTGGCATGCTAGACTTGGACATGTACATTACAAGAGATTGAAAGATATGTCGAAAATGAGTTTAATACCAACATTTGAGTTGAACATTGAAAAGTGTAAAACTTGCATGTTAACTAAAATAACTAGACAACCTTTCAATAAGAATGTCAATAAAGTTACTAAGGTATTAAAACTTATACACAGTGATTTGTGTGATTTTCATTCGACTCCATCACTTGGTAATAAAAAGTAGGATTTTTGTCTTATTAAACCAAAACCTTTCCCCGAATTCCGGTTTTTCCCATGAACTATGAGATTTGCATTTAAAACCACGAACTTTCATTTCGTTAGGATTTTCCCCCGGCGGGTCCACGATGAAACCTGGGTTGTCTACATGTCATTCTTATTTGTCACTAAATTGATTACTTGGATCCTATTTGGCACAATAATACATACAATCACAATTATTACATAACAAATGACAACTTTTGAATAAACAAAACACAACTTTAACATTTTGAATTATGCTATTCGGGTCGGAAATGTGCTATTCGGGTCAGGTTGGGAAAATCCTAACGAAATGAAAGTTCATGGTTTTAAAAATAAATCTCATAGTCAATGGGAAAAACCGGAATTCGGGGAAAGGTTTTGGTTTAAAAAGCCAAAAACCCTAAAAAGTATGTAGTTACTTTTATTGATGATGCTACTAGATTTTGCTGAAGCTCTTGATAAATTTAAAATCTTTAAAGAAAGTGTAGAGCTTCATCATGGTGTGAAGATTAAAGTTCTTCGCACTGATAGGGGGGTTGAGTATTATGATCCAGCATATTTGAATCTACCGGTATAATACATCAGACGACTGCTCCATATACACCACAACAAAATGGTGTAGCTGAAAGAAAGAATAGAACGTTGAAAGAAATGATTAATTCAATGTTGTGTTATTCTGGCCTAAGTGAAGGATTTTGGGGTGAGGCTATGTTAACATCATGTTATTTGTTGAATAGAGTTCCTAATAAAAGGAACAAGATAACCCCTTATGAACTCTGGCATAAGAAACCACCAAAACTGAGTTATCTCAGAGTTTGGGGTTGTCGAGCTGTGCTAAGACTAACTGACCCCAAAATGAAAACCATAGGTCAAAGAGGTATAGATTGTGTGTTTCTTGGCTATTCTGAAAATTCTGTTTGTTATAGGTTCTATGTCATAGAACCCAATGACTATGTATCTGTGCACTCTATTATTAAGTCAAGGGAAGCTGATTTTGGCAATGAGGATAGATTCACGTCTATATCTAAACCTGGAGACATGATTGCAAGGTCTAGGTCTGAAAAAAGTGATTGATACACCTCCTAATGCTAGGAGAAGTGGTAGAGCAAGAAAAGCTAAGTCTTTTGAAAATGATTTCCAATTGTACTTACTAGAAGGATCAAGAAATGAAATTAATTTTCAATATCAATATTGTTTTACTATTGGTGATGATCCAAGGACCTACTAAGAAGCTATGGCTTCAAGGGATTCTGCATTTTGGAAAGAGGCAATCCAAGAGGAGATGGATTCTATCATCCAAAATGGTACTTGAAAACTGACTGATTTACCACCTGGGTGTGAAGCTTTGAATAGTAAATGGATCTTCAAAACGAAGATGAAGGTGGATGGAAGCATAGACATATATAAAGCCAGATTGGTTGTTCAAGGCTTTAGACAAAAGGAAGGAATTGATTATTTTGACACCTATGCTCCTGTTGCTAGGATTTCCACAATTAGATTATTGTTAGCACTTGCTGCTATACATAATCTTGTAATTCACCAAATGGATGTTAAGACTGCCTTCTTGAATGGTGAATTAGATGAAGAGATTTATATTAAACAACCAGAAGGCTTTGTCATGCCTGGTAATGAACATAAAGTTTGTAAATTGGTAAAATCTCTTTATGGACTAAAGCAAGCCCCCAAGCAATGGCATCAGAAGTTTGATGACGTGGTGTTTTCTAATGGTTTTTTATTAAACCAAGCAGACAAGTGTGTATATAGCAAATTTGATGCTACCGGTAAAGGGGTTATCATTTGCCTATAAGTGGATGACATGTTAATCATTGGTACTGACCAAGATCAAGTTGATAAAACAAAGGAATTTTTGTCATCTAAGTTTGAGACGAAAGACATGGGGAAGGCTGATGTGATTCTTAGAATTAAGATCACACATGGAGAACAAAGAATTTCCATTTCTCAATCACATTATATTGAGAAGGTGTTGGAAAAGTTTAACTTCAAAGATTGTTCTTCAGTTAAGACTCCTTTTGACCCTAGTGCAAAACTCGTGCCTAATAAAGGAGTTGCTGTGAATCAACTTGAATATTCAAAGGCTATTGGATCATCAATGTATGCTATGATTAGTACTAGACCCGATATAGCCTTTGCAGTTGAAAATTTGAGTCGATATACTCATAATCCAAGTTTAATCCATTGGCAAGCAATGAATCGAGTATTTAAATACTTAAAAGGAACCATAGATTATAGGTTGTCTTATTCTGGATTTCCTTTTGTTCTTGAAGGTTATTCGGATGTAAGTTGGATCACCAATATGGAAGATCATTCTTCCACAAGTGGTTGGGTATTCCGTCTTGGAGGTGGTGCTATATGTTGGGCATCAAAGAAACAAACTTGTATCACGAATTCAACAATGGAATCGGAGTTTGTGGCATTAGCAGCAGCTGGTAAAGAGGCTGAATGGCTAAGAAATCTAATATATGAAATTCCATTTTGGCCTAAACCGATATCACATATATCTATCAGATGTGATAGTGCAGCTACCTTGGCTAAGGCATATAGTCAATTGTATAATGGAAAGTCATGACACTTAGGTGTTAGACATAGCATGATTCGTGAACTTATTATGGATGGTGTGATATCTGTTGAGTTTGTGAGAACCCATGACAACTTAGCCGATTATTTAACCAAAGGGTTAAGTAGAGATCTTGTGCACAAATCAGCTATAGGGATGGGATTAAAGTCCACAACAAATCTCTGATATTAAGATACCCAATTCCCATTTAGTATGACACTAGATGCATAATTCAATGTGAAAGACTTAATATTTGAAGATTGGAACACATTTGAAAATCATCCCAAGGTATGTGTTCGGACCTACAAGTTAAGGAGGTTAGATGTATATATTCTTAATAGTTCTTTTGAAAAATTGCAAATGTAGGTGCAAGAATAAAGGAGTTACCTATATAAGCATGAAGTTTAGCCGCTTCAAAAATCTGGGACTTGGTTTCGACATGTTTATGAAGGATAAGGACATAGGCTAGTAAAATATAGTGTCAAGATAGAACTTATTCTTATGTAAACTTTTGTGTACATTATCTTCGTGTATTCAATGTAAGTTCCCAGGGTTCAATCCTTAGAGACACCCGGGGTATTCGAATATTTGGAATGTGTAATGTACTGAGGTGGAATTCAATTGTTATGATATTTCATTTATGCAAAAGTTTGAATGTTTGAGATGACTTGTTTTAGTTAATCAAGGATTGCACTAAAGTAGGGGAGGAATGTTGGATATTTTAGTGTAATTGGATTAACTTGATAGATTAGTATTATCATAATGAGACATCATATAAGTCTGGAGGTGCGGAGTCCACGCTTATTTGAATTCATTATGATGTTAGAGGCGAAGCCTCTAACAGATGGACGGGGGTCCGGGGCAGCGCCCCCTGGTAGCGGGGTCCAAGGGGCGGTAGCCCCTGGCAAGGTCCAAGGGGCAAAGCCCCTGACTGGGGTCGAGCTGCGTCTGTTCATGAAATTAACAGATGTGTCTGTTCATCTTGTTAAATACTGATCGATTCTTGTTTGGTTCATAAATTTTTTTTTTTCTCAGATATCAACATAAGAAAGTTCTGATTTTCTCTGAATTGTATCTGATCAAATATTTTGGTAGAACCACCGAAACTGATTTGATCTCAAAGTGATTTCATCACGACTTTCAGATTATTCGTTCTGTTTCTGCTCAGTATATTGAATCTCCCTAACACTCTATGGACCAGTTGCTTTTACAGTTTTTAAAATCCTTAAAAATCTTCCTTTTTAAAATAATCAACTTTTTGTATTGGTTATGTTTAACCATATATTAGTAATGATTTGAACCTACTTTTTTCTCACAATTCTCGTTTACAAGATATTTTATATCTCAGACATTAACCATTCTATTATTAGGCCAACTCACACGTACACAATCAACGACTGATCTATCATGGCCAAGCCACCACTCTAGCGGGGGCTTGGCCGGCTCCTAGACGACTAGCATCACTTTTGTTGAGGTGATCAAAATATATGAGTGATTGATTTTTCATTCAACTATAACTTATCAAAATAGGTGAGGTGTCAAAAGAATAAATGTTTAAGTTGTCCCACTATGAATGATTGCTTTTCTTTATTGGTAAAAGAACACTCTTTCCATCTCTTACTTTATTTTCTCTCTTTTTTTTCTCTTTCTTGCTTTATTCTATGATTCTATTTACATCTCCCCTTATTTTTTTTCTCTCATAGTACTTTATTCTCTCCACTTAATTCAATATATATCATTTTCGTAAAAATCGTGAAAAAAGAACTCCTCACTTATATTTGAACAGATGGAGTATGACTAATGAGTAATAGAAATTGGGATCCATTTTTTTTACATGAACTCCTACTTTAAATTATAAATAAGCTTTATTATTAATCTCATCACTTAATATATTATGGCCATTTTATGCTCATAACCATAAACTAAAATGTATGTATAAAATTTTAATTTGTCTCGTAACTTAATTTGAACTTTTATCTGGTAAAATGCTTAGTCATAGTTTGATCCACTCTTACTGTCACACCCAACCCTGTATGACTTATGCACTTACTATAAATAAATTCAAATTTTTCAAATAAAATAATCCACACGGAAAATAATTGAAACACGCATATTATATAATTTCAAAACTCAATATTTATCAAATACATATTTTGAAACATTCTAAACCGTAGTGGACCCTCTCACCACTCTATATACTACACATTTATATACATGCAAAAATGATGAGGAGGAGAAGGTTGCCAAAACGCGTTAGCCGCTGACCCTGATAACATATGGAGTTCCTATGACCCACGTCAACGAATAATTTCACAGATATCTTATTCCTGAAAAATATTAGTGGTTTATATGAGCCACAACTCCGTGTATATAAACCTCACCTTTAATTCCACATCCCAGATATTAATATATTCTTTAACCAATATACATATATATATATATATAGATATATATAACAATAACCAACAAATATTAGAAACAAATCCATGTACATATGCATATGCCACACTATTCAGTTTATTATTCTGTGACAAATCAAGCCTAACATCTGCCCGGGATTCCATTGTATCTGACCCCGAAGGTCTCATTGCCATTGTACATATATATATGACCCGAAGGTCCATTGCAATTGTATATATGACCCGTAGGTCTCATTGCCATTGTATACATATATATGACCCGAAGGTCCATTGCCATTGTATATATGACCTGTAGGTCTCATTGACCTGTAGGTCCATTGCCATTGATATCAGATCCAGGCAAGACTGTCACCGATCCTTTTCAATCCAATTATTCAAATAATTCTAAAACCATGTGCAACCATATCAATTGCATAAACTGCATATTTCTATCATATAATTCATTTACAATATTATATCAATTGCACAAATCACATATCCTTACCATATTCCACCATCTATATCAAATAACACATGATTATATCAGAGTCACATCATACAATCAAATTATTCACTTTATTTAACACCTAGCAAAGAAGCACATAAAACATGTAAAATTAAAAGTGTGATTTATACACACCTGATTACTATAGATATTTTTTTACCAAATTCGTGATTCTGACTCCTAAGCTCTGATCATCTCTTCTGTTTTTATTTATCATCCCTCTGTTTTTCTTCTATTTTTTCATCTCTTATGTTTTCTTTTCCTATATTCCTATGGAATATATATATATATATATATATATATATATATATATAGTACTAGTATGAAAAGTCTCGGTCTCCTGCCGACTTAATAATTTTGAGAAATCTAAAAATAAATAAATAGACGTTATCTTGTTTTACATTATCTAATTAGATGACACTTGTTATTTGATTAATTTTTAAGATGACAACTATTGTAGCTATGAGGTAACACGTATACTAGCTAATTTGCATTATTTGTATAACTCTAAATAAATATAAAAATAATAAACTCAATGTGTACTAAAAGAAAACACTCACCCATAATTTTAATAGAATATAAATATATGTATAACGTATATGTCTATGGAATATCAAATTCTAAAGTAACCAGTACATATATGCATATTTAGTACACGCATGAATCAAAATTAATTATTTCATGGTGAGAACAAATTATAATTTACGCACTGTTATTTATAGCTATATTAATTTTTCAGTAACAAAAATAGAAAAAAATGCTACCTTAGATGATGTGTATGTAATGTCTCTATAATTTGAAGGACAATAAAATGTGCAAAACATAATAAAATGCACAAATATGCAAATATGATGCATGTTTTGGGTCATGGATGTCACAATTCTTCCCCTCTTTAAGAATTTTGTCCGCAAAATTCACTTCTCTCTATGTTAGCGTACTCAAAGAAATTGCTAACCCGTAAATAGATGTGGATAGTTCTTTCTCATCTTTTCAGCTGTTTCCCAAGTCGCCTCTTCGACTCCGTGATTTTGCCAAATAATTTTTACCATTGGAACATCTTTATCGCAATTGTTTTACTTGGCGGTCCACTATATTGACATGTTCTTCTGTATAAGTCAAATTTTTAGAAATCTGTATATCATGATCTTTCAGAATATGTGAAGGATCAGATCGATAAAGCCGAATCCTACTGACGTAGAAAATATTATGAATCTGTGCCAACTCTGGAGGTAATGTTAAAATATACGCCAATGGTCCAACTCTTTCAACAATATCCCACAGTTCAATATAATGAGGGCTCAACTTACCTTTTTGCTCGAATCACATGACTCCTTTCTAAGGTGAAACTCACAAAAAGACTTTATGAAGACTGAGATAGTAAATCGCGGATCTCTGTCAATATATAAGATACTAAAATACCATATAAACGTTCCTGCATATAATGATACCAAATCTTCAAAGCAAAATGATGTCGCTAATAACAGATTTTGAACAGAATAAGAAACCTCGTGTACTTGCGATTGTTACGACGCATAAGCAATAAACTTTCCATTAAGTCAAATGATAATCAAATCCATGTTTCAAGAAAGTGCATCACTATAAATAACATAATATCTTGTACCTGCGGAGATAACCAAAATAGGTGACATATTCAGCCGATGCTCCCACTCATTAAAACTCTATTGATATGCTTCACTCCATATAAAAGAAGAACTCTTCCGTAATAATTTCTTCATCAATTCAACCATAATCAAGAATCATTTCTAGTTGAAAACTACTTCAATATTAGGTATATCCATTTCTATTCTTCGACATGATACCACGTGTCCCAACAATACCACATGAGTTAGCTAGACTCATACTCACTCAACCTTGCAATAATCTGTTTATCTCGTAGAACTTGTAATACTGACTGCAAGTGATTAACATGCCTATCTGTACTTCATGAATATAATAGTAAGTCAATAGAAATAATCACTAACTGACCCAGGAATAGTTGAGAGAATTTGTTCGTCAATCCATAAATAATTGTAGGTGCAATAGTTAATTCGAAAGGCATAACCAAAACTCATAATGGGCGTACTGAGTTCAAAATGGTGTCTCTGCAATATTCTCTTTAGCTATCTTCAACTGATGGTATCTTGATCGAAAATCAGTACTCGAAAACAGCTGCATACCTTGAAATTGATCAAATAAGTCTTCTATTCTCGATAATAGATATTTATTCTTCACTGTCACTCGATTCGACTTCCAATAGTGTATATAATGTTGCAGTGTATCATCTTTCTTCTTCAAAAATAATATCAGTGTTCTCCAAAGTAAAACATTGAGTCATACATATCTCTTGTCTGACAACTCTTGTAACTGTTTCTTAAACTCTTGAAACTCTAATGACCACCCGGCCGGGTACAGCGATTCTGCGCGAAAAGGGTCAGAAAGTGGTCGAAAATGACCACCCGGCAGGGTGAATTTTGCTCTTTATAATTCCACCCGGCCAGGTACGCTATTTTGGCGTATTCTCTTGCCAAAAACGCGATTTTTTATGGGAGATTAAAGGAAAAACGCCTAGGGTTCATATCATTCAACACTTACCGGCTTTAACACTCACACACACCCCCAAGAACACCTTTGAGAGAGGGAATTGAAGATTGAAGACTTCCAATCGGAAGATTGAAGTTGTCATTCCATAGATTCGTTCCACATGAGTTCTTAGTATCTATCTTTCATGTTTTTTTTTTTGATTCTTTGTGTTAAACTTAGTTTTCTCCATGAACATGAGTATCTAAACACCTTTTTGTAGAATTCTTGGTGAAGATGCACTAATTTCATAGTTTTTATCCAATTAATTTTGTTCTTACCTTACTCTTGTAGTTATTTGATTATTCTTGGGTTTATTTCTTTCAATTTCTTGATCACCACTTGATTGTGTAGGATTAATTAGATTAATCGGGAGATGAAATAATTAATCTGGAAATAGGAATAATTCACACCTTAATGCAATAAAACTCGGGAGAGTTGAGGTTTTGAGTGAGGTCTTTGACCTAATCGAGCTTTTGGGAGTTAGGGGTTTTAGGATTAGAAGGGGACTTCAATCCTAGCACCTAATCTACAGGTTTCTCACCTCGGGAGGGGTTTTAATCTATAATTGTGGTCGACTTAGTAACTCTAGAGACACCAAAAGGTAAGGCAATTTGATTGGATAAGAGCTTGGAATTGTGCATCGGATCCTTGAGTTCTACAATTTTCTCAATATTATCTTTTCACTCCGTGTTTATTTGCTTTTATTTATCTTTTTGTTCATTATATGCTTTTCGTAGTGTTAGAAAACAACCAAACCTTTCATGATTCTCTATATAGTAGTCAACATTTGTTCGTGGTAGTTAAGTTGATACAGATTTGTCTCTGTGGGATACGATACTCTTGCTTGCTAATTGCTACACTGTCCCCGTACACTTGCGGGTACTACTTGTGTTAAAATAAGTTGAGTCAAGTTTTTGGCGCCGTTGCCGGGGACAATTTTGTGTCATTATAGCTTAATATCGTGATAATAATTGAGATTACTAGTCTAGATTTTATTTGCTTTATTTTTATTTTTATTTTTATTTTTATGTTTGTGTTCTCTCTTTGAGTTCTAATCAGTGTTATGTCCATGTTTGCGAGGTAGACACCTAGAGGCCGACCCCCAGATAAGATGGATCTATTAAAGGAGCAGCTGGCTCGAACTCTCGAACTCATAGGCCAACACAGTGGGATGCAAGTAACTGAACCTGAAGATGTGTTTGACAATATGGATTATTTACAGCTAAAGAACCAAAAATAAATAAGATAAATTATCAAAACACATCACAAAAAGTTAATACTATATATCATCTAACGTTTCGTAAAATGTATAAATACATTATATCATAAAATTTAATATTTTAATAATTTAATTCTTTTTTGAAAAAAAAGACACTAGCATATTTGAATTACTGGTTCCGTCACTGCACACAATCAATCAATAGTTGGTCTACGTACTATTGCATAGAGCACTCGTAGGGAACTTCATTGCGGAAATATTTCTTTCTACCGAGGCAGTGACAATCGGTATCAACGACAACTTAACCAACAAAAAATCCAATCAAAAAATTTATAAAAATATTTCCTTGTTGAAACCATCTTCTAAGCAAGACCTAAATCTCCACTATTTGTGAAAAATCTATGTACACGTCAGGAAAAAAGTTGTTTTTAAGCTAATATATAGTACAAAATATTTTCAGTTAATAGATGACAATATTTTTAAGTAGCACGAGATTTTAAGTGGAGTTGTTGAGTAGAGTAAAATAGAGAAAAACAGTTAGTTGAATATTTTAATGAGGTAAGAAGACATAGAAAGAGAAAGAATTTAGTCCAAAAGTAGAATGTGTTCAGCTTGATTTGGACAAATAAAAAATGAAAACTAATCATCTTAACCGGGAACGGAGGTAATACTACGAAGCAAAGTAGGTTCTTTGAAATAAATTGGATAATCCCATTACAAATTGAACTTACAATTGGACACAAATTTTAAAAATATCAAATAGAGCACAAATTTATTTTTTTAAAAACAATCCTTATTTCTTTCAACAGAAAATTAAATCCACAATATTTAATTCAGAAACATTAAATAAAAGACATGCAGAATTAAAGGAAGAATTTATTTTAAGTATTTTTAATTGTTAAATACATATATATTTACTAGTATACCCTTGAGTAATGGGGACCTTGGGCTGCCAAACCTCCACCTTCCAATATTGCTCGATAATTGTTTAGAAGTATAGAATAATTTGTTGTGCCCAATATTCCAAGTCAACCAAAGTCGTTCACTTAAACACGAATCACACTCCCAAAATTCTACTACTTCTTAACTTCTTCTATATATTTTTATTCTTAACCTCTGCCAAGCACATTCTATAAATACGCACAATAAGTAGCATTAACATGTATCACAAAACAAATCATTCATGGCTTTTAAGATCTTTCATCCCATCTCCTTCATCTTCCTCATTTTCATTCTTCTTGCTCCAATTGGCCATGCCAAGAGGAGCACCCCAAGTGACAAAACCTCATCACCTTTTGATTTCATCAAGAAATTAAAAGGTTGTCACAAGGGAAACCACACAAAAAAAATCCACGAGCTCAAAGCCTATCTCGAGAAATTCGGTTACCTCAAATATGAAAACAAATCTCAAGCCACTGACGATGATTTCGACGATATCCTAGAGTCAGCAGTCAAAACCTATCAAGAAAACTACCACATCAAACCCTCAGGTATCGTAGACGATGCCACGATATCCAAAATGACAACCCCGCGGTGTGGGAACCCTGATATCGCTAACGGCACTAACTACATGCAGCCTCGTGACAAGAAACACAACATCCACAGAGTGTCACACTACAGTTTCTTTCCAGGAAACCCAAGATGGCCACCTACCAAAACCCATCTCACTTTTCGATTCTCCCCCAACTATCCTGTAAGCGCTGTAGCCCCTGTCGCACGTGCCTTCCATAAATGGGACTTAGCCACACACTTCACCTTTGCACAAGTGGGAGCCAATCAAAACTCTGATATGATCATAGAGTTCCATCGCCGCGACCACGGTGATGGAGCCCCTTTTGATGGCCCCGGTGGAGTCCTAGCTCATGCATTTGCACCTACCAATGGAAGGTTCCATTATGATGCTGACGAGAGGTGGTCTATTGGCTCAGTGGCGGGTGCTTTCGACTTAGAAACACTTGCGCTTCATGAAATCGGACACCTTCTAGGGCTCGGGCATAGCTCGATTAATGCAGCAATCATGTTTTCGGGGATCGGAGCCGGACAGATCAAGAATTTGCATCCAGATGATATCCAAGGAATAAGGGCTTTGTACGGTCGCTAAAATGGCATACTATTCTACTTTATGTGTATCGTTTGCATGTGAAAATAAAATTTCCCTATGTTGGGATTTATGTCATACTATGTGTTCGGTTTTATGGTGTCGTAACTTGTATGGTGTGAATTTGGACAAGTAGTCCTTATTCAACAAGTTAATTAAGTAATGTTTCTATGTTGGGACTTTGTAATAGGACTGATTAAGGTTTATCTTTAACCAGCCATCACATTTGTTGTTCTTGTCTCATCTATATACTCATATTTAAGTACTCCCTCCGTTCTACTCAATATTGTTCATCTTTCTTTTTTAGTTTGTCTCATTTAAGATGTCCATTTTTTATACTGGGAAATAAATCCGTTTTTTCTCTCTTCTCGTTAAAATGTTCAACTATTTTTTTCTCTTTACTCACTCTGCCTAACAATTCTTTCTAAAATATCGTGTCATTTACTCAAGAATGTGGATATCTGTAGTGAGTCTGAGTGAGTACTATGAAATTGAACTCCTAACATTAATTAAATTATGTTCTACTTATTGAAATAAATAATTACTACTAGTAATCACTATAAATTATTAAAAAAAATAATGTACTTAAAGATATAAACAGTGAGTTCGAGCTCTAAAACAAATGAATTATAGTATTAAATCAATAAACAAAGTCCTAATGGTTATAAAAACACAATATATATCTATCATTATAGCATCACAATAGCATATGCCAATAATACGAAGAAATCAATAATATCCGGATTCTACAATATAAAGTTGATATTTAATGCAATAATAAATTCTCTCACCATCATTACTACTACCTCTCAATGCTCGTCATTACCTCTCGATACCAGGAAGAAATTTTCAACAATGGAAAATGGGCAACTTCTCTACCATAAATTTATCTCCATACTCTAAATTACCATAATTGTGCAAAATATGCTCATTAGAGGGCTGCAAAATATAATTGTTTACTTCTAAATTTCCTTTGTATTGCCTAAAACAGAAAACACCGTCTGGTTTCATTCAAGAATTCAGAATGAAAATAACATAATGGTCACTATTGGCACAATAAAAGGACTATTGTCGGGCTTTGCATTCAAAACACACTTGTCCAATAAAATTTACCCGAATATGGATGAAATGTCTTTTTCGAAATTAATAATATGTGGGACGGACAAATGAATAATCTTCACTCTGGCTAGTAGATGAATGACATTTCTATTGTCCAAATCTACGATGACAAAATCGCAATCAACATATTTAACACAATTATAAAGTATGAAAATCATTGACTTTTTATTTTATTTTTATTTATGGTCAACTTCGAGTTAAATTTTCAATACCTTGATTGCTAATAAAAATTGCCTAGGACAATAGTGAGTCTTCTTTAATGGAGTATATGAAATGATACTAAATACTTCATCGGGTACCTTCCTTGTAAAATAAAAGTAGCTTCTATTTTTATAGGACGGAAGTAGTATATGATGTCATACAAAACTATTTTAAAATTTAAATTCGGTATAAAATCAAAATAGTTTTTTTATTAATGCCAACATATTATTCGAGTTCTTTGATTTTTATTTTTTGCATGTTAATTTAAATATCACAATTTTGTTATACGATTTACTAGTTTTCTACACATCGGTGTATGAATTTGGTATGGAATTAAATTAGTGGGCCGATTTTTTGTTTTGAGGAAAATAAATAATCATGATGGTGGGCCTTAAAGGGCCAGATCAATATTTAAATTGTAGAAACACAGCCTATGTCAATTTCAATTTCAGATACTTTGGGCCTTAAAGTGTGTAGAATACTGTCCAACTAGAGTTTAGCTCATTCAACTATCTGAATTTTGAGCTCGATTTAAGATTCAATTGAAGGCAATACTTGTTCGATTAAATATTCATGAACAACCTCTCAATCCCAAATAACAGAGCACCTTCAAACTCAAGGTTTCCTCGATACAATTATCGAGCTCCAAATCAGACTCGAGCTCGGCTCATTTACTAATCGAATCAAGCTCCGAACGCCTTTTTATCGAGCAAAGCCTTAATAACTTGCAAGTTACTATTTTCATTTATGGCTCAACTTCTTCCACGAATACCTTTTTCTTCTTATTCAAACTTTTGCTGTCCTTTATAGTTGATATCTAACTTTACAACCTTTTCTTCTCCGTTGATTTTGATCAACAACATGTTTAACTAATCAATGAATTAAAATGAATATACGCATGTTGCAATTTTCACATTGTTGGATGTATGGACTATTGTTTGGGCTTGATTTAATTTGTGTCTGGGCTTTTATCCTTACTGGACCTAGCCCAGAAGCCCAGCTGCTAAATCATCGCCTCTGGATTCCTGCCACGTGCCCCCTTCACTTGGATTATGCTCCTCAGCCGTTGGATCAAGGGTTTGTGTGTTTGTGTGTGTTAAGTGAGTAGAGATGCACCTCTCTCATTCCATTCTGCACTCTACTCTTTCTCGCTCTACTCTCGGTGATTCTTTGATTTCTCTCTTCTTCTCCGATGGCCTTCTCGATCGATTCCTTGAGATTCTTCAATGTTCTTGTGTGAATAATCGTGTGTGAGTTGTTAAGAAGGCAACTGCTTCGGTTGCTTAGTGTTGTGAGAATTAGGGTTTCTGTTCTGAGTTGTGTTCGGTGAGCTAATCCGGTGTGAAGGGGCTGTGTGGTGAAGGCATTGACGGTGCGAGGGTAGACTGCAGTCAATTCATCGGTGCTCCTTTGGATTCGGTTCTAGTTGAATAGATCTGGGCTATGTGGCGGGTTATGAGCCATATCTTGTGATCTATTCTGATTTGCTTCTATTCTTTGTGTTAGTTTCTTATATCTGATCCGAGAGGATCTTGTGTGAAGTTACTAACTGGTTTCTTGAGTGTGCAGGATACAAATCAAGTGGGTGAACCAAACTAGGGTTTCAGTCAAGAGGCTTGTAATAGTTAGGGTTCTCTTACTTGTATCTCTTGTACGTTTACACCTTTGTATTAGTGTAAATCAGCCGCGTGGGTGAGAGTTTGGCTGAGCTCTCTTGTACAAGAACAAAGAGGTCTTGGTAATTAGTGAATCTGGACTGGTCTGATCCCTACACACGTGATACTCCGATTTATCCTTTTAAGTTGACCATGAAAATATTTCTGAGTATCTATATTGGATTGATGCACTTTCTCTCTTAAACTATTTCAAATTTAACTTTTATAGTATTACTCTTAATTTAATACTACTATTTTTGTGTCATTGGCTTGGTCCTCAAAAGTTATTTTCTTTAATTTGAAAATTTGGTAATGAATGAAGAATTAGAAGTCATGTAGGCATTGTTGATAATGAGAATTGGCAATTTGGCATTGCTGTCCCAAGATAAGTTTCCATGTTAGATTCTTCCAACTTTTTCCTATCAAGATGTGCTTGCTTTACCAAAAGTATTTTTTGAGTTATATGCTTTGATACTAAAAGAAAATGCCATTTATCCAAATGTACTTTTCAGACTTGGATCAATCATTAGATGGGTTTCTTCCTTCACTTAAAGTAGTGATTAGTGTTTACCATATTTCAAGGTAGGGGTGTCTAAATGGGTAGCGGGTATCGGGAAACCCTCAACCCGACACGCCACCCGCCGGGTAGCGGGTACCCGTTACCCGACGACAATGGAAAACGGGGCGGGATCGGGTAGTTTGTTTTAAATTTTGGCGGGTATGGGTATACCAGCTACTCGCGCAGGTATACCCGTTAAACCCAATAATACCCGTTATTTTTAGGGTTAGGACTTTTAAATATTTTATTTTAGTTAATTAGTCTCAAATCTATATATACTCCTCGATTATACACTTTATTTGCAATTATTTATCCGCTGCCAAATGAATGATTGCCAAATGAATGATTGCAAGATTGATGAAAGTGAAACCTTTATTAGTTTTGTGTCTTTAGAATAGAGATTTAAAATATTTAGACTTTTAGTTGAGGTTATATATATTTAGACTTTTGATGAAAGTGAATTATTTTTTATTTTATATTAAATTTTTGAATGGTTATTTAATTTTAGACATGCTTGATGTTTCTATCATAGTATTTGCTTATTTGAAATTTGGATTTATATTATATTTCATACGTAGTCATATTATATTTAAGAGATGAGAAATCACCATATTTGTGCATAGTTAATAGTTGGAAATTATGCAAATACAACAAAGTAAAAAAAATACAAATTTAAAATCATAGTGTAGCAACTAGCAACAATCCCAAAATTCATTGTATAATTTCAAACATGTACATAAAATTATTGTATTAGATGACTAGCATTGATGATTATCGAAATCTAAAAGCATAATACCATTGAATAATATGATACACAATTCAAATTATGCCTGCGGGTTTGCGTACCCGCAACTGCGAGTTTGGGATACCCGCTGCGGGTATGGGATTACCCGTTTAATTATACGGGTCGGGATTGGGTAGTATAATATTGAAGTTTTTGGGTACAGGTACTCGCAAAATCGGATTTGGATACCCACGGGTACCCGTTTCGACACCCCTATTTCAAGGTATATTGTTCTCTGTTCAAAGTCAAACAAGTCAAAATTCGTTTAACTAAAAACAACTAAAAATTAATGATATATGTTAATTTTTTTGTTTTTTTGAGAAAATTTTTAGGTCTATACTTGTTATAGCATAATGCCTATAGTTAAGGTTGCATGTTATACAAACATAAGACGTAGATGGGCTCATTATTATTGCTCGTCAATCATGTATAGGCTATGTGCTGGACCAAGCTAAGATCTAAATAATAGCATAGGCATAGCATAGTATAGGCCTCTTTTACTTCCCACCATTATTATAATATCCCATTTTAATAATAGTATGCAAAAGTTATTAATCCAACTACCCTTTTTATTCGGTCAACTATTTTTTTTTTTTTTTTAAATAGTATCCACCGATCCCCTATTCAAGTATTTGTATTTCCATTTTGGGATGCGGTCTATTAAATGTCTTATTTTAATTTTTAATATTTTTGATAAATATAGATCTAATATTTTACATATTTATAAAATTAATATATAATAGGACTAACATTTCACTTATTCTTTTCATTCACTTTTTTTATAATACTCCCTCCGTCTCACTTAAAATGTAACATTTGAGAATCAACACGGGATTTTATGTAGTGTTGTTTTGTGAGTTAATGAAGAGAGGGTAAAGTAAGAGAAATGAAAAAGTAGAGATAGAGTTGTTTCCATTTAAAGAAACGTTTCATTTTTAATGGGACAACCAAAAAAGAAAAACGTTGCATTTTTAATGGGATAGAGGGAGTATTTCTTAAACTTTTATGTCTAATGTAAATGAATTCAGCAAAAATGGTTTTACCTATGCGTATAATAAAGTAAATGGTTAATTTTGACCCATCCATTTGTTTGTAGTGTTTATTAAAAAAATATTTCACTACACAATTTTCATTTAGTACCCATCATTTACCTTTTTAGAATTTTTCCGACAAATGCTGGTATTTCTATATATGTATGAGGTGTAATATAAAATAATAGTACTACATATTGTTCTTTAAACATGGATTTGAAAATTTTTTGTGGGCATTTTATTTCTAAAAATAAAATAATATGTATTCAATTCATCCCGTGATAATTTAGTCGTTTCCTTTTCTGGATCATCCCATTGTAGTTATATCATTTCAATTTTAGGCAAAAATTTTATTCTCTATCTTTCTTTTTATTACTTACTTTATTCTCTTTCAACCTATATCTAAATTCATATCCGCAATTCATCACTAAAATCCATTCATCCACTACATTGTTCATGTGTCTCACACCATTGTTTACCTTATTCCGTACTTTAAAAGCAAAAACCTCTTTCCTTGACAATTCATGTGCCCACCTTTTTATTTTCTAGTATTTATTATTATTTGATATATTTATTATAATCTAATTAAATTCTCATCTGCTTGTGTTGTAAATGCCATAAACACTCAATATCTAACATTTCTAATTTCACCACCAAATAGACCATTTCGCCTATATAATATCTCCACAATTGTACTTAAATAAAACAACCTGAATGTCAATTCACAAAGGAGACAGCATGATTGTATGTAGTACTTTCCCCTCATTAATTTGTGCAATCATAAATGGCTCATTACAGAGTATTTTGGTTTTCAGTTAGCAAGTTTTGGTGAACCATTATTGTCCCCCTCCTTGTGATTCTTTATTGTTTTTCCTCCACGTACCACATGGTCCCTTGTGCCCTCTTAAATCTCACTTACTTCTCCATTTCTTAATACACTAATACACAACATGTGTGATCGCTCCCAAACACAATGAGGGCCCGAAACCTCGATCTGCTCAATGTATGGGCTCTCGCATTGGCCCTCCTTATTCGGGCCGGATCTTTCGGGCTCAACACCGACGGCGTCCTCCTTCTATCCTTCAAATACAGCATCACCGCCGATCCATTCCTCGCGCTGCAAGGCTGGAGCGCCGACGACGAGACGCCGTGCTCGTGGAACGGCGTCTCCTGCGGCGCTCCGGGATCCGGGGAGGCCTATTTCCGGGTCACGGGCCTCTCCCTCCCGGATTCAGGCCTCCGCGGCTCCCTCCCTTCCACAATTGGAATGATCCAACACCTCCAAAATCTCAATCTCTCCAACAATTCCATCAATGGATCCATCCCTTCCACTCTGTTTTCCGCCGCCGAGCTTCAGTTCTTTGATTTGTCCAACAATCTGCTCTCCGGCACCCTCCCGGAGCTCGTCGGGAAGCTTCAGAATCTCCGGCTTCTGAACCTTTCCGACAACGCTCTCGTAGGGAGCCTGCCGTTAAATCTAACGGCTCCTCCGAATTTGACAGCTGTTTTCTTGCAAAATAACTACTTCTTCGGCCCGATTCCGGCGAAATTCGATTCAATTCAAGTGTTGGATCTGTCTTCCAACTTGATCAACGGAACTCTACCGCCGGATTTCGGCGGCAGCCATCTTTCCTACTTCAACGTTTCCTACAACAGACTCTCCGGCGAAATCCCGCCGCAATTCGCCTCCCTAATTCCGGCAAATGCGACGGTGGATCTCTCACACAACAACTTATCCGGTCCGATTCCGGCGTCTGATCTATTCTCCCACCAATCCACAGATTCACTCTCCGGCAATCCTAACTTATGCGGCCAGCCACTGCAAAACACGTGTCCTGCTCCGTCTCCGTCTCCTACTCCCGCCGGAGAGGGAGTCCCACCTTCCAATTCTCCTCCGGCAATCGCTGCCATTCCGAAAACAATAGCATCCAATCCATCAACGGGAGACCCCTCTCACGAGGATCGTTCCGGTCTCACGACCAGAACGATCCTCGCAATAGTCATCGGAGACATCGCCGGAATCGCAATCCTCGCAATAATCTTCCTTTACATCTTCAAAAGAAAAAAATTTGCCAAACACACAACCAAACCAGAAGAAACGGCAAATGAGTTCGACTGGGCGTCATCGGAGTCCACCTCAGCAAAACGCAGCTGTCTCAGAAAGTGGACTTTCTCTAAAAAGCCACGTCACCACAACAATGCCGATGCCGATGATGATGACAGTGAATCAACCTCGAACTCCACAGAGTCAGGGAAACAATTGGAAGAAAAAAACAACAACAATGAGGACATCGGGGCGTTGGTGACAGTGGACGGCGAGAAGGAGCTCGAGGTGGAGACGCTGCTGAAGGCGTCGGCGTACATCCTCGGCGCGTCGGGCTCAAGTATCATGTACAAGGCCGTGCTCGAGGACGGCACCACACTCGCTGTCAGGCGCGTGGGCGAAAACGGCGTCGAGCGGTTTAAGGATTTCGAGACTCAAATTCGGGTGATTGCTAAATTGGTGCACCCGAATTTGGTCCGGATCCGGGGCTTCTATTGGGGCCCCGACGAGAAGCTTGTGATCTATGATTTCCTGCCTAATGGTAGCCTCGCCAATGCCCGTTACAGTAAGTCACCCTTAATTTTACACTTAGGTAAAAATACATCATTTTTTTCTTATTATAGCATATGCATTGTCACAATCAAGATTCTATTATTTGGATTGATTCTTTTATTTGGATTGATTCCATTTATCATCATTAGATATAACGGTCCCGATGTTCTTGATTTGTCCCATTTCTTTCATAGTCGGATAGATTCCATCCCATTTTTTATTTAGTGTCAATTTTAACTTTTTATGTTTTTGTATAGTTTTGCAATTTCTCATTGGGATTGATTGTTATCGATCAGGATATCATAATAATTTCAATTTTTATGACAAATTATTGAAATAATGGATCTGACAGTGGATGCCAATAGGACTTAATAAATGTTGTAACGTAGCGTGCGAATTCATTCATTTTTCTCTTGGTGGAAAGTCAAAATCTCTGCTAACATACGCTGGTGGAAGACTGGGAGTTTAAACGGTGGAGCAGCTATAAGTTATAACTGTGACCAACTTTTTCTTCTGAATTGAATAATTGCAATAGTGAGCACGGTAACTATGTATGTGCATTGGGTATTAATATTAATGTGTTGTCATGTCATCTCCAATGGAAAGTGACAAGCCCTTTTCGTTGCTAACATGCGCTTTTTGGTTGTGTGTGTGGACTTTCAGAAAAAGCTGGATGCTCGCCTTGTCCTCTACCATGGGAAATGCGGCTCAGGATAGCAAAAGGCGTGGCACGTGGGCTATCCTACATCCACGAGAAGAAGCACGTACACGGAAATCTAAAGCCCAGCAACATTCTACTGGGCCCAGACATGGAGCCCAAGATCGGAGACATGGGCCTCGAGAGGCTTCTCACGGGTGACAACGCCGGCTCGAGGGCCGGCGGGTCGGCCCGGAATTTTGGGAGCAAGAGGTCGACCGCCTCGCGCGAGAGCTTCCAAGAACTGGCCACGCCCAGTCCCAGCTCAAGCGCGATAGGACTTTCGCCCTACCACGCGCCCGAGTCCCTACGGAGCATCAAGCCGCATCCGAAGTGGGACGTGTTCTCGTTCGGCGTGGTGTTGCTAGAGTTGTTGACCGGGAAAGTCGTCGTATCCGATGAGACGGGACCCGGATTGGCCATCTTGTCCTCCACGTCAGCGGACGACGACAAGGGGAAAATTTTGAGGGCCGCTGACGTGGCGATCCGGGCTGAGCTGGAAGGGAAGGAGGATGCATTGTTGGTGTTGCTAAGATTAGGGTATAGTTGCATTTCTCCTATGCCACAAAAGAGACCTCAAATGAAAGAGGCTCTTCAAATACTTGAGAGGTTTCCAATTTGTTCATTTTCTTGATTCATAACAAGTGGTGATAAATGGGCCCTAATTTCTGTAGAGATTTTTGTATGAATGATTCTGACAAAACATGTTTATTTTTTGTCCCTGCATCACAAACACACAAGTTTGTCTTATAGCATTAATTAATACCCTGAACAGCTCCAAACTCCCTTGAGATAATTGGTATTTTATGTTTAGTTTTTAAAGAGTTTACTATAAAGTAAGAGATCATGAAAAGATTGTTTCAACTGCCACGCGCTAGATATAATGAATTTATATAGTTAAATGTTGTCAATCTAACTAATTAATCAAATGAATTTTTCAGTTACAGTGCTTCTGTGCATGCATTTTCGTCTTTAAATAAAATTTGAGGATAAACAATATGTATCTCACAAGTGGCCTAGTCCCTTCTATATCTTGTGAAGGGAAAACGTGTTAGAAATATCACCCACTAAAAGAGAAAATTTTATGTCGGAGAAAAGTAAAGTAGTGACAAATTAATGAATAATGATGACTTGGATTCATATATTGCGTCTGCATTTGTATGACCTATAGTTCTAATTTCTAAAGGACACTATCACACTAGTCGCTCTTATTGTTGACAAGGGAAATTAAGTATTGCTTTTTTCTCTATATTAAAATGATTAATGACCTCACACATTAAATACTTCATATGTTAAACTTAAATCTAAAGATACTCATTTCATTTTTAGTTTGTCATAATCAAGATAACTTAATACTCCCTCCGTCCCACAAAGATTGTCCCATTTTGACCGGACACGGGTTTTAAGAAATGTAATAAAAAGTGAGTTGAAAAAGTTAGTGGAATGTGAGTCCTACTTTTATATATTAGTTTTATAATAAAATGTGAGTAGGAATGAGTTAGTAGAATATGGGGTCCACTACCAAAAATGGTAAAAAGTGAAATGGGACAAACTTTGTGGGACGGACCGAAATGGAAAAATAGGACAATCTTTGTGGGACGGATGGAGTACTAAAAATAAAAACACATTTATTTTTACTTTAGGCCATCCACATCCCTATATCTTATCTATCTCTTAACCATCTCATCCCTTAACTATTCATGAGCCCTACTGTACTTTTCACCCCATCTCTTAACTAAGAGACAACACAGGCATCCCTCCATCTCTTAACCATCTCATCCCTTAATTATTCATCTCAATTTTATTTTTTATTTTTCTTTCTAACAAATTCAATTAATAAAAACACACTTCATTAAATAAAATAAAATTACAATTTAAAATCCTAAAAAAATAATAAAAAAATACATAATTAAAATCCTAAAAAAATGTGGTGTTTGGTACGCCGCCGCCGGCGTCGAGCCTTGGGTGCCCGGCAACGAACCGGAACCGGTAGCACCCAAAACATTGTACATGCCCCCTTCCCCCCAATCGCCAAACGCGTTCAAGTCGAACCCGCCGGAGCCGCCGGAGTTTCCGTCACCGGACATTTTTTCAAAAATTAGAGAGAAAAAAGAGATGAGATTTGAGAGAAGAATAGATAAGTGTTTGTGTGTAGAATGGAGAATGAAATAATAAGGGAGTATTTATAGAAAAAAAAAGAAAAAAAAATTGACCGTTGAATGGTCATATTACCATTTAACATTTTTTTATTTTTTTATTTTTTATTTTAAAAAATTGATTTTTTTTTTTAAAAAAATTATGACGTCATAAAAACGACGCCCACTCGCGGGCCGGCGAGTGGGCGTCACGCCTAGCGCCAGCGCGCGCCACGTGGCGCTGGCGCATGGCGAGACAGCTCGTCTCGATGCCCTTCTGCGCGAGACGCACGACGAGATGGAGTTCGCAACGCGGTCTCGTCGCCGTCTTGTCTCGGCGGGACGAGATCGAGATGGCGACGAGCCGCGTTGTGGATGCTCTTATTCTCTCTCTCTTACTTTATTTTCTCAGCTCAACATACAAAACTAATTTTCATAAAATCCCATGTCGCCCAAGGAAGGAGTCATCTTCCTTAGAACGGAGGGACTACAAAGATGGAATCGAGGATAGATTCTAGGGATCTTAGATTCTTAAGGACATAGCACAACACATCCGGATTCCAGGTCACTAGAGTCATTGGACAAAAGTGAGGCATTGATGCCATCATATGCTGGGCGAACATAGAAAATAATATTGATAGGGGCTATGCTCAGTACTGACAGTACATTTTGTTATAAATTGTATTTTTGGATGATTTGGATTATTGATCGAGGCAATGCATACTACTCCCTCCGTCCTGCTTTAGCAGTTCCATTGACTTTTCTGCCCTCTTTTTGTAAAAATAATAAAAAATAGTTAAAGTGAAGAAATGGTAAAGTAAGAGAAACAATAATGTAGATAAGACTCTTCTCTATATTATTCTCTCTCTTAATTTACCTTTTTTCCTCTTTAATTATTTTTTATCATTTTTATAAAAAGATGGCAGAAAAGTCAATGGGACTGCTAAAGCGGGACGGAGGGAGTATTAATTTATGTTAAATTTGGACAAATATGACATTGCACACACGCCCGGCCCATACAACCATTCGAAGGTCTTTGTGGCTACGTTGTTGGCCACAAGTTTCAATTATCTGGTAATTACATAATATTTCTTCCGTTCAAAAATAATTTTATTTTTCCTTTCGGTATGCCCATCAAAATTAATTACATTTTTATGTAACGCAAATTTTTACACCATTTTTTCTTTTTTCTTTTTTCTCTCTTATGCTATACCAATTACACTTATTTTCCATAAATGGGACTATCAGTAGAGATGGTGGGAGTATAGTGTATAGATATAAGTTTAAATTTATGAATTAAAATGATACTCCATCCATCCATCCATCCATCTGATACCAATCATCATTTTAACGTAAAACTAGTAAAATTTTGACAAAGAGAAAAAATAATTTAAATATTATTAGTAGATACGAGACTAGGGGTAGGGGTGGTTCGGTACGGTATACCGTACTTTGAGTGTCATACCGTATACCATACCGAAAGTTACGGTATGACAAAACAGCATACCGATACCGTACCGAATTTTTCGGTATACCGGAGTTCGGTATACTGAAAATTCGGTATGACAGTTTTTGATACCGTTACCATACCGTATTTTAGGTATTTACCGTACCGCATTTCGGTATACTGTGTAAATTTTATGTCTCACATGTGTGACATGCAATAGAATCCTAAATAGAATTGGATTTTAGTATAACACATATATTTCGAATAAGACACATTTTACCCTAATTAATTGACTATCAATTAATTATTGGTCACTTATCAATTAATTAAATAATCATATTAGATATTATTTCTCCAATTATAAGGAATTAATTGGATTTATATATATGTGTCGATTGATTACATGGAATGAATATTTCATTCTTTGGCAATTAAGGAAAGAAACTTTCGTACATATTATTATGATTTGATTATAATTGATTGTGATCAATTGATGGAAGATTATATTCTTGGTCAATAAGAAATGTCTATATTAATAGCCACTTTGATGGAAAGGGCTTTAAGGTTTTAGAATTAGGGTTTGTCCTCTCTCTGCCTATAAATACAAGTGTGGGATCTCATCAAATCACACACATTACAGAGAACACATAAACGAGGGAAAGAGAGAGAAACAAATCCTTAGTTGCAGCTGCGCTACTACGCCAAAGAAAGTCCGAGGAAGTTCTCTCTGTCTTCCCCAATCGCTTCCGCTATGGATCATAAAGGTAAGTTTTCGATCCATTATATTTATGGTTAATACGTGAAATACATGATGTTCGAAGATCTCGCTTTATTTATATTCAATTATGTATTCTAGAATATATGACGATAAATAATGTCCAATATACTGAACTTCGGTATGGCATACCGTTATACCTGTTATACCAGAAAAATAATACTATACCAAAAATATTAAAAAAAACAATTTCTATTGTTCAACTACTTCAAAAAGTATAAAACAATTAAACTTCATACAAACATTCTAATATTTAAATTTATAAAACTTTGACAACCAAATCAAAAACAAATTATAAAATCATGAGTACTCAAGCTAAATTTGCAATCAATATGTCACCCACAAGTGTATAGAGTATGTAGCACGTGGCAAGTTGAAATTATCGATCCTCGAAGACTAAATGCCGGCTTGAGTACTACGATGCAACTTTGAACACTATCTAGACTAATAGAAGGGGTTTTTGGTTTTTATTAACTAAGATCAAAGAACAAGTAAGAAAATAAGAGCAAATTAGTAAAGTAAAGCAAATGAAAGGTAGTTTTCACTCAAATTTGGGAAGGTAGGGATATGGATCCGTTGGTATGGATCACAGGTGTTCACCTAGAGATCATGCTCATCTATTGGGTCTCACGGGTGGCTAGGAAGGTCATGTTAATTGGTTAGACCCCCTCTCGGGTGCATCTAACGCGTTGATCGGTCTCTAATGTCGGAGTCTCCTCCTTACACTTCAAGACCGACTCCTAAAACCTACGGACCCAAGCCCTCTCTCTAGCTATGCATCTCTCGATAACATTAAACGCACGGAGTTGTTGATTATTTAACAATCTAATTAAGCATCTCTCAATGACAATAATTAGAACAAGACATATCCAATTGGTAGCTAAGCAATTAGACAATGAAAAAGTACAATAACCAACAAAACCACCACAAAGAGATAGATAAGCATAAATCAAGGTTCAACCCATGAATTCATACAAACTTCACCAATACCCCTAATAAAGACTTAGCCACTCATAATGGAAGCTAAAACAAAAGTAAATACAAGAACATCAAAGGAAAACATAGTAGAAGTGGAAATTAGAACTCCCTAAGGTGGACTTTGGGGAGAATCTTTCTTCTTCAATCTCTTGAAGATGGAAGCCTCCTTGCCTTCAATCCTCTTGAATCTCTTGATTTCTCTCTCTATTTTGCAGTGGGGGAAGTTAGGGTTCGAAAATGAGTAAGAACCCTTTTATACTCGGAGTGAAAATCAAAGATTAAGTGAGCACGCATGCAAAACACCCGGTCGGGTGATTTGTAAGTGGTGAAACACCCGACCGGGTTTTCTTCCCGAGGCTCGACTTCTGCAAAACACCCGACCAGGTTTTCCGAGAAATGGAAAACACCCAGTCGGTTTTTTCTTCTGGAGAACTCCTCAAAATTCAGCCTCGGCTCGTTTCAACCTGTTTTCATCACAAAACTACGACAAACCTATTAACTCACCTAATTAGTGTATATGTGGTGAAAAACCTGTATTAAACATCTTAAACCATCAAAAGCACTCTCTAATCACCCATAAAACAAGCCTAAACTATGAGTTTGTCAGTAACATTATCTTCATTTCTTAAAACTTTGTTGGTGAATTTGACAAAAGACATTACTTGTAGATGGCACTGAAAATGAAGGATCCAACCTGCTATAAATGACAATAATCCTATAAATATAACATAAATATTATATATATACATATATAGGTTTGTGTTAAAATGACAACCCCGCTTAAAGTGACACCGTGACACCACTTATACAACAATATTATAAACGCTACACAACAATCTATAGATTGCTGTATAGTGTGGCGGATATTGTTGGATAAAGACCAACATATTGTTGGCCGTCCTTTTCAGATTTTTATTTATTTTTTTTGCCACATGACAGCTTATTATTCGTCCACGTGTACAAATGATTGACTAGGAATGGTGGTATGGTGTTATTTTAGGTTGAGATTTATGAACCTAATTGAGAATTGAGATGCAATCTCAGCCACTTATCCAAAATATTTGTGAAATGTCAACAGCATGTAGTTTATGTCAACACGGGGGCATAATTGTAATTTTCTTAATTTTTTTATTTTTAAATTTTTTTTATTTTTTTTATTTTTTTTATTTTTTTCTTAATTTTTATTTTTATTCTTTTTAATTTTTTTTTTTAAATTACTACTACACATCAAATTTCAACAACTTTATTCAATAAATACTATTTGACATGAATTGTACATGTAGTTGACATTATATTGTGTAGTTAACATGAATTGTATATGTAGTTGACATGGATTGTACACATAGTTGACATTAATTGTGTGTGTGGTTGACATGGATTGTACACATAGTTGACATTATATGTGTGTAGTCGACATGAATTGTATATGTAGTTGAAAAATAAAAAATTTAAAAAAAATTAAAAAAAAAATTAAAAAATTAAAAAAAAAATTAAAAATAAAAAAAAATTTTAAAAAATTTTAAAAAAATTAATAAAAAATTAAAAAATATATTTATTGAAATAAATATACCATGATATTACCATTCTGTCCTTTCATAATTAATTAATCTAAATATATTTTTCATGTGGAAAAATCTGGACCACTCATTTAATAAAAATGAATGTCTGATATTGCATCTCATTTCTCAATTAGCATAAAAAATCTCAATCTCAATTTTTTGGACCAATTTTGAAATCCTATGCTGAATTTCAGCCCTTGATTTCATAATCTTGTGATTGAAATTTGTTCTCTAGTTATACACTTAAGGAGAACTTGCCCTATATCACTAATATATATATATATATATATATATATTAGTGATATAGGGCAAGTTCTCCTTAAGTGTTATATATATATTAGTGATATAGGGCAAGTTCTCCTTAAGTGTATAACTAGAGAACAAATTTCAATCACAAGATTATGAAATCAAGGGCTGAAATTCAGCATAGGATTTCAAAATTGGTCCAAAAAATTACTTCACTATAAGCAAGAATTGGTTCACTATATAAAGGGGGGGGTAAAATAGTCATTTAACAAACAAAGTTGTAGTTAGAACTTGAATTCCTCTCATTTAGATTAATTTTCTTCTGCCCGCTATCTCTTCTGCTCGAATTCTCCATCGATTATCCACCGATCCTCCTCTTTCGCTCAAATTCTCCATCAATTCTTCGCTTTCGCTCGAATTCTCCATCGACTCTGCACCGATTTCTCTCTTTTGCTCGAATTCTCTACCAATTTTCACTCATAAACAACAACTTTATGTCTTCGCCGCTGCCTTCTTCAGCTGCGCCTAAAGATCATTTGATTCACTTTGTTGTCGCCTCCTTTTGGTTGCTCATTCTATCGTTGCCTTCGATTCAACATACCTAATGCCTTCAATTCATAAACGTATATTCGTCGACCTATTTATTACAGGAACGATTCATTTTACCGATTTTATTTGCATTTCAGGTTAATGATGGAGTCATATTGTGCTTATTCATTTCAATTTACAATGAACTAAAATGTAGAAACATGAGTATACTATTTTGACATATGAATGAAGTATATTAACTCTACATGGAGTCATATTATGCTTAACAGTGAATCAAATTATGGTTATAGTAAAGTATATGATGCATCATTAATTTATATTGCTCTATTTTTCATTTTAGTGAAGTATTTCATGCTTAGAGTGAAGTGTTTGTGATCCATGCTTATATTGCTCTGTTTTTTCTTTTCAGTGAAGTAAAACGTGTTTATAGTGAAGTATTTAATGGTTAGAGTGAAGCGTTTGTGATCCATGATTATAATGCACTATTTTATCATTTCAGTAAAGTAAAACGTGCTTAAAGTGAAGTATTTCATGCTTAGAGTGAAGTGTTTGTGATACATGCCAATAGTGCACTATTTTTTCATTTTAGTGAAGTAAAACGTGCTTAGAGTGAAGTATTCCATGCTTAGAGTGAAGTGTTTTCGATTCATGCTTATATTGCTCAGTTTTTTTATTTCAACGCGTTTAGAGTGAAGTATTTAATGGTTAGAGTGAAGTGTTTGTGATCCATGATTATAATGCACTATTTTATCATTTCAGTGAAGTAAAACGTACTTAGAGTGAAGTATTTCATGCTTAGAGTGAAGTGTTTGTGATACATGCTAATAGTGCACTATTTTTTCATTTCAGTGAAGTAAAACGTGCATAGAGTGAAGTATTTCATGCTTAGAGTGAAGGGTTTTCGATCCATGCTTATATTGCTCAGTTTTTTTATTTCAGTGAAGTAAAACGTGCTTAGAGTGAAGTATTCAATGGTTAGAGTGAAGTGTTTGTGATACATGGTTATAGTGCACTATTTTTTCATCTCAGTGAAATGAAACGTGCTTACAGTGAAGTATTTCATGCTTAGAGTGAAGTGTTTGTGATCCATGCTTATAGAGTACTATTTTATCATTTCACTGAAGTAAAATGTGCTTAAAGTGAAGTATTTCATGGTTAGAGTGAAGTGTTTGTCATCCATGCTTAAAGTACTTTGTTTTTCCATTTCAGTGAATTAAAACATGCTTAGAGTGAAGTATTCTAGTGTTAGAGTGAAGTATATTGTGTTTATAGTGAAGTATATTGTGAGTTTACCATTTTGGCATTTGAATCAAGTATATTGTGTTTATAGTGAAGTGTTTTATGCTAATAGTGATGTATATATTGTTTACAATGAATTATTTTGCCTTTATAACGAATGATGTTATTAACATTTTCAAAAATTGCAGGTATACTTAATGAAAGACGGAGAGAAAGACATAGAACAGCGGAAGCAGATCATGAATGAAACTTTGGCTTCTATGATTGAAGATTGTAGTAGACATATGGACATAGATGTAGAAAAAATGATTGCAAACTTCAACAAGTTTCATGAACAATTGTACAAAGTGATATAATTCATAACATGTGTCTCTTTTGTTCACTGTAAAATTTATTTAGTTCATTTACATTAAATCGTTTGTTCATATTTTACATTAATATTTGGTTCATAGTATAAGGAATGCAGAACATACTTCACTAAAATGGAAAAACAGTACATTATAAGGCATACAGAACATACTTCACTATATGCACAATATACATCACTATATGCTCAGTATACTTCACTGAAATGAAAAAAACAGTACACTAAAACACATGCAGAATATACTTCACTATATGCACAATATACTCCCTCCGTCCCACTTTAGGAGTCCCGATTTGCTACTTTTGGGTGTCCCACTTTAGGAGTCCCGGTTGGAATATTCCATAATTGGTAATAGGTCCCACATTCCACTCAACTTTTTCGACTCACATTTTTCCACTCACATTTTATTATAAAACTAATATATAAAAGTAGGACTCACATTCCACTATCTTTTTTCACCAACTTTCATTTATATTTCTTAAAACTCGTGCCGAACTCAACCGGGACTCCTAAAGTGGGACGGAGGGAGTACATCACTATATGCTCAATATACTTCACTAAAATGGAAAACAATACACTTTAAGGCATGCAGAACATACTTCACTATATGCACAATATTCATCACTATATGCTCAATATACTTCACTATATGCTCAAATATACTTTACTAAATTGGAAAAACAGTACACTATGCACAATATACATCACTATATGCTCAATGTACTACATTGAAATGAAAAAACAGTACACTACAACGCATGCAGAATATACTTCACTATGTGCACAATATATATCACTATATACTCAATATACTTCACTAAAATGGAAAATCAGTACAATATAAGGCATTCAAAATATACTTCAGTATATGCACAATATATATCACTATATGTTTATTATACTTCACTAAAATGGCTAGAGTGAAGTATTCAATGGCTAGAGTGAAGTGTTTGTGATCCATGCATATAATGCACTATTTTATCATTTTAGTGAAGTAAAATGTGCTTAGAGTGAAGTGTTTGTGATGCATGTTTATAGTGAAGTAGTATATCGTATTTATAGTGAACTGTATTGACTTTATAGTGAAGTATATTGTGTGTACGATTTTGTACGGGTTTATAGTGAAGTATATTGCCTTTAGAGTGAAGTGTATTGTCTTTATAGTGTAGTATATTGTGATTACATGTTTAAGCACTCAAAACATATTTCATTATATACTAACATCAACAAATGCTTCATATGCATTTATACGGGTGAATTGTAATGAAGGTAAAGTGAACCAATTTTGTCTCACAGTGCACCATCTTTGATCGTCTCATAAATTCATGAGATAGAAAAATCAACTCTTGCGATGAAATACTAAATTAGCATATCATGAAATCGACTATTAGCGATGGAGAAATCAGCTCTGCTATAAAAATTGATATAGCAGATCGTGAAATTAACAACTGACGATGGAGAAATCAGCTCTTGCGATGAAAAGTGATATAGCAGTTCGTGAAATCGACAATTAAGATGAGGAAATCAGCTCTTGAGATGAAGATTTTGCAAGATGTGATTGTTGAACAATGAACAAGAGCATAAACGATGGAGATTGTAGCAAATCTGCATAAGTTTTGTTGCGCCATATTGAAGCGATGGACTCCGTCGAGGAAGAAGAGGATTCTCTTGTTGTTGCGCAAGACGCTGGTGATGCGTAGATGGAGATGAAGTTGTAGGAGATGGAAGAGGAGCACGGAGGTTTATTGGCGTCGGAGCGGAGGAGAGCGTCGCCGAAATCTGGATGATTTTGTATGAATCTGGATGAAGCGTGAATCTCACATAGATTATGGTTTCCAAAAATGCCCTTGTTAATTATTTTTTGATTAAAATATGTAAAAATAGTTAAGCCATAAGATTAATTTAGAGGATTAAGATGTGTGGCTGAGATTTGTTCTCTAGTTATACACTTAAAATTAGTTAAACATTGATCACTCCTCTATATATATATATAGGTAGGGGTGCACTATGGTACCACCATAGATAGGATAACACCATACCACCAATACAGTCTGTTAGATCTCGTTTATGGACGCCTAGGATTAAGTTTCGTGAACAGAACACGGGTTGCAGTCTACCGTATAAGATATTGCAGTCGTGGTAAACTGCAATATTGTTGTGGTAATACTGCAATATTCAATGAATAACACTGCAATCTGGTAACGTAGAATTAAAAATTTCCTATTTTACTCCTTCGTGTTTTTACACGTGGCAGCATGACAAGCACACGATTTTCAGATCCAATGGCCTAAAATGGTGGTATGATGTTACAATAAAGAGGGTTGTCATCTTAATACATCCCTATATAGGTATATATATATATATATATATATATATATATATATAGGAGTGTGTTAAAATGACAACACCTTTTAATATGACACCATACCACCAATATCAGCCCTAGGATCTAGAAATCAAATGGTTCATAGTCTGCCACATGGCAGGCGAAATTATATTTAAAAAAGTTAAAAAGGGCATTTACGGAATTAACAATTCTAGCGCTATTTTCCATCCTTCATTCACGATCTTTTTCCTTATTTTGTTCCATCAAATCTCATATGATAGATCTTTTTCCTTATTTTGTTCCATCAAATCTCATATGATAGATCTTTTTCCTTATTTTGTTCCATCAAATCTCATATGATATTCATCGTGATGATGAAGATAAATATTGAATTCACTCATCCCATTCAATCTCTCTCTAATTAGTCGTTCAATTATTCAATCTCACATCCATTCTTAGTTCCAACGAATTTGGTTCCAGATTTCCTTCAAATCGGTGATAATTTGGGCATGATTTTGCATTTTGCTTCCACCAAATCAATTCGCCTACAATTTGTTCTGCAATTTTTATTCCAATTCAATCAAATTGCTTAAGTTTCTGCAAATTTGAGTGAAACCGGACAATTCTGCATTGCGATTCAAATTGCAAACGATATGACATGCGATTCGATTCTCAGTTTTGATTTGGATGTTTTTCCAGAAGGTGAGCAATTACTTGTTGTAGACAACAAATTGTTTTGATTTTGGATAATTATTTCTTAGATTTATTACGAAATTACATGTTGCAAATCATCGGGGTTTAGTTTTTACTTTTATATGAATTTAGTGATTATTTTTTTATCTGAAATTAGTTTTGATTTTGAAACTTAGTTATGTTGACTGTGATGGCGTTTAGAAATTGAGTACTCATCGAATTTATGATGTATTCTGATATGTGATTCTTATGATTTTATGTCAATACTCTGTTTCTGAATCTGGTCTTCTATATGTATTAGATATTGCAGGATTATGTATTAAATATTGCAGGTTTATGTATTAAATATTGCAGACACCTAATTGTTATTTGCATTCAATTGTATTTGAACTAATTCAAATTTTGTTTTATCGTGTGATCCAGCGTGCCTCGACGATATTCGACCCAAAGGTTCAACAAATGATTTTTGCAAGCCGTTTGGTGTCCATGAGAGAGAATGCTATAAAGTTGAACAACAAACCATTATATCAGTGTAAAATATATGGAGAATTGGGTCACTATGACTCTAGGAACTGTGGCCGACAAATTTACTTCACGAATTTCATATACAATTGTGTGCATAGTTTTGGAGTGTATTGTTAATTGAAATCCATGGATTTCGTGAATTTCATCATGCAAGTTGAGATATGTAATTGAACTCCATGAATTTTGATCTATAATTGATCTCCGTGAATTTAATCTGCTCAAATTTGCAGCAATTTACTTCGTATTCTCCCCTTTGATTTCTATGAATCTCTTCTTGCTCCATGTTATAGATGTTTCATTTTCTATGTGTTCGATGACTATTGTTAAAATTTGGTTCTATCTTTTTTTTGTTAGCACTAGTTCAGTTGTATATTCGATTTGTGTAGAAATTACATAGTATTTTACTGCCCAAATTCGCTCTGATTCATTTTTTATTCAGTTCTTATGGCCATACTCTGTTTTTACCAGATTGCTACATTATATGGTACATATTGCAGTCCACCATATGGTTAATTGCAGTTTATATATAATCTGCCTAATGGTTAATTGGACTTGTTCAGTTGTGTGTGTCGATTTGTGTCGAAATTACATGGTGTTTTGCTGCCCAAATTCGCTCTAGTTCATTTTTGATTCAGTTCTTATGGTCATACTCTATTTTTACCAGATTGTTGCATTATATGGTACATATTGCAGTCTACCATATGGTTAATTGCAGTTTATATATGATTTGCCTAATGATCAGTCTTTTCATTTTATCCTGTTGCAGTTTATATTTTGATGTACATGAGATCAAAATATTGATGTTTATTCGTTGACTACATTAAGCATCCAAAAGTTATAGAATTATAGAAGATCAAACAAGTACACAACAAAGGACATTCAAATTACATCTCCAACATTGTCTACATCATAATAAAACCACCATTTTTCAGTACGAGTAGCTACCAAATATACATCAATCAAACCAGAATTCATGTTCAAAACACCAAGAGTTCACATCAACTTTGTCGATGTGCTTGCAATCAGTCTCAGACCCTCCTATAGGTAGGCCACAAGCTACTGGATTGAAATATGCTACAAGCCAATACCCGAGTCTCGGAGGTATATAGTTCAATTTGAAGTTGATTAGGGCACCGAAGCCATTTCCATAATATCCATCTTCTGCTTCAAGTTTAAGTATTCCACGATATTCGCAAACGATTCCGGCTCAGGGCCTTCACCCCCTTATTTACTTTCACCAAAACTACAAAAAAAGAAGAGTATTTCCGTCATGATAACCAAATATTGAAATATTCTAATGGTGCATTGCAATATTCTAAATGGTGCACTGCAATATTGTAAATGATACACTGCAATATTGGTGATAAACAATACTGCAATATTGTAAATGATGCACTGCAATATATAACCAGCAAAACTGCAATATATAACTAGCAAAACTGCAATATCAGTATCACATATTTAACAAGCACAACTCAGCACTGTTTAGGCATGCAACTATACAAATTTGTAAAAGATGAAATATATGAAACTGGAATTGCAAGATGCACATCATATTACACATGGATTCAAAATAGGGTACAATGCACTACACAAAATCCACAAATCAGTCAGGAAACAAAAAGCATAAAGCAAGCAACATAATTCATATTCATCAATGTTTAGTAATAATCAAAGTTTAGTACTCCCTCCGTCACGGCTAAGATGACACATTGTTTAGCCGGCACGGGGTTTTAGGAGTTATTGGTTTAAGTGTTTAATTGGAGAGAGAGAAGGTGAGTGTAAGTATTAAAGTAGAGAGATAAAGAAAGATGGATATTTTAATAGGAGTGAGAAAAAGTGGTTGAGTGAATTAATTGGAGAGAGAAAGTTACCAAAAAAGGAAATGTGTCATCTTAGTTGGGACAAACTAAAAAGGAAAACGTGTCATCTTAAGCGGGACGGAAGGAGTAATACTTAACATAGTACATAACTCATAATTTTCAATAGTTTGAGAAAGCAAACAATTGAGTCATGGATCGAAATTGAGAAACCAGATATTCAAAGAATAACCACAAACATGCACTATATAATGCATTAGTATGCAATCACTTAATATAAGACATGCTATTTTTCAAAACAAACATGAACAACATAAAATAGAATAACAAACCTACCAAAATGAACATAACATAATCAAAATCTTCCTAATCAAAGTAATTAGCTAGCAGAAAAAACAGAAAAGAAAAAGAATCAAGCACAAAATCCACAAATCAGATAGCAAGTAAAAAGCATTCAGCAAGCAACATAATTCAGATTGATCAATGTTTAGTTATACTAAACAGATTGCATAACTCTAATTATCAATAGTTTGAAAGAACAAGCAATTGAGTCATGAATAAGGATTCAGAAGCAAACATAGTTAGAAACTAATCAACTTAGAATTGAGAAACACAAACTCTCCAATTGCGCCGCTAAACAGAGTAACTCAGAAATTTACTTAGGTGTAGTCGGAGAAACAAGCAGCAAAACTCCGTTCACAATCGCCAACAAATATCCTTCGTTTCGCCAAGCAAATCCCTTCTAATCGTCGGTGAAATTGGATTTTCGAGGGTTTCCTTTCGATTCGCCGTCGCCGTCCCTTCATAATCGCGATTATTCACCGATCGTTGATGGGAATTAACTTTTGGTTTCAGATCGCCGATTCTCGAAGTAGTTGTGGCTGGAAATCACCGATTCACGGCGTAGAGGCGGAGGCGGCAGATTTTGTGTGAGATTTTCATAATTTTAGGGTTTCTATCGATTATTTGAGGGTTGAAGAAGAATTAATTGCGGCGTGGAGAAAGAGAGAAGGAGAGAGAGAGAGAATGTAGAGAATGACGTGATTGTGAGGAATATCCCCCAATCTGATTTGATTTTTAAATTAAGAAATGACTAAAATGCCCCCGCCAGCAATTCATAATACATTAGACAGCAATCTGTAGTCTGTTTGCGAAACTTAATCTTGTGTGTTGGATTTCCAGATCCTATGGCTGATATTGGTGGTATGATGTTATTCTATCTATGGTGGCACCATAATGCACCCCTATATATATATATATATATATATATTTAATAATCAACGGTATACCGAAGTGTCAGTATATATCGAATCTTCGGTATGCCGGTATATACCGGTATACCGAAGATTCGATGTGTAACATCCCACTTTTTTCGAACCCTAATTTTTGAGGCGTGAAAATTTTTACATTAAATGCTTTTAATGTTATGATATATGTGGATTAAATTATGAGTAATTTATTGCATGATTTCTTGTGACCTAATTGCGATTTGGAGTAGAGATGGAGTTGAATAGTCAAACTTGTTGATTTTATGACGTGGCTATTGAGTAGTCAATATTGTGGAAAATGTGGAATGGTCAAAGTCGATGAAAAGGGTGGCGTGGAGGTGAAATTTGAATGGTGGATTTTGCGTTGTGATCGTGTGAATATTTTGATACGGGACGAAATAATTTTGTGGTGAATTATTTTCCTAAGGGATGAGTGAGAATTTAATAGGAGCATTATTTATTTAATTGGAATTTTCGACCCTCCTAATTGTTGGAAAGAAATTCTATTTTTCTTGGATTTAATTATTGCTTGGGATAATTATCCAAATTAAATCCAAAGTCCGAATATTCCTTATTTATTCCATGAAATTTTCGGCCCCTATGATGAATTCAAGGAGATTTTCGAAAATCTCCTATTTATGGGAGAAGGGATTATTTTATTATATTATTTGATCCCTTGTTTATTCTCTTCCATAAATAAATTCAAATATCCTAGCATATCTTACCATATCTAAGGAGATCTTGTCATATCTTATTTTAAATAATATTCGAAATTGATCCTTGTGGGGGAATCAATAAATCACGCCACTTTCATATTATTTGGGGAGATTATTATTTTTATTCTGCTCCGTGATATATTATTCTACTCCGTAAAATATCCAAATTTAATCATATGCTAATTAAATAGCATAAAATTCGAATTCCCCTATTTTCTCTCTAAAATCACGCCAACTACTCCTCTCATATCTCTTTCAAATCTTTTATTTATTTAATTATGGGATTATATCTTGCACTCTATAAATAAGAGTGAAAACCTAAACCCTAGATCAAAGAAAAACCGTCCCCCCCTCTCCCTCACGTCGATCTCTCTCTCTCCCGACTCTCTCAAAATTTTCTTCTACTTTCTCCAATATTTCTTCATCTTTTGGAGAAGAATTGAAGTTGAAATTCAAGAATCTTTGAAGAATCAAGGCTATTACTTTGTTTCTATCGTTCGTTCTATCGAAAAAGGTATTTTCTATATTGATCTTTCTTCATCTACCGATTAATCGGTGTTCTTGAGTCCTCATGCATTTAGATTGAGTGAAAGGGGAAACAATTGATGAATATGGGATGCATGTGTGTGTGTGTGGAACGTGTGTGTGTGTGTGCGTACCTCGGTGTGCGTGCGTATGTGTTGTGTGTGCGTGACACGATTTGATGATAGATCTAGAGTTGTGACGCGAATAGAAAGTGATATGATGATCATACTTTGGTTTTTGAGTGATAATATGAAACTAATTGATGGGAAAAAAGGAAACGTTAGGAACATGCATGAATTTGAGTAATAGGTTGAGACTTACTTGTGATACATATAAATTAAAGGTGTTAACTCGCGCTCACGGAGTGATAGCAAGAGAAAGAACATACTTGTGATCTAAGGAATCGAGGTGGGCTTTATTCACTAAACTCTCTTATTGCCAAAATTATGATTATGGAGTTATAAGGGTGGTTTAAATCGTTATGTCATGCCTATGATTGTTTTGTTATTATTGTGTGCATGATGCCTAGATTGTGAGTCCGCTCCATTAGGCTATAGGGCTATAAAAACGAATTCGGGTCTGAGTAGGGCCGCAAACCCTATCAGGCTAGTGTACACAGTTGGGATCGGGAGTCGTCCTTGCTAGTCAGCCGGTCTCGTGAGCGAATAGTGTGGCCACACTTTCGTCGCACTATAGAATTGTTGATTGATGAAAAAATGGGAGGTATTGTTTGACTGGCCAGTCTATGAAATTATTTTGTGATACTCGATGATATTCTTTTATAAATGCAAACTCGAGTTCACTATGGTAAGGATGGCATATCTACTTAAAATGTTTTGGCATGAGTTCACTGAGTATGTTTAAAATACTCAGCCCTGCATGTGTTTTCCCTATATACAGGTTGAGCAGCGACGAGCGGGTGGCGGTGTTGAGCTAATAAATTGAATAATGATATGATCGTTTGAAACATCAAGTGGAGTTGTGTCTTCATACATGTTCTTCACTTTTCTCTTGGTTGTTTCCGCTAAACATGAAACTTAGTATCATTATTGTTTAGAATATCGAGACATAATACGTTTTTGTTGGATTTACATTAAACCCTTGACATTTGAGCATGGTTTATGATTTTTATTTCATCTATTGATTTTCTTGCTTAAGCCGTTGTCTTAACTCTTAAATAGTTCATTGATTACTCTGGTCAATACCTTTAAATGAAACCCTAGCCTACGCTCTTGTTGCATTTAAGTCCGCCTAGGTAGCAGTCGCTGTATTTATTATACCCTAAAATGTCGGGCTGTTACAGGATATGCCACGGTATACCGCGGTATAGGAAATCTAATACCGTTACAGTACCCAATCTTTCGGTACGGTATCATACCGTACCAAAAACCACGGTATACCGAAAAATCGATATTTTCAGTATTTTTTCGGTACGATAAATCCGGTATTTCGGTATAATTCCCCACCCCTAACTAGGGGTGCGTTAAAATAACAACACCTCTTAAAATAATATCATACGACTCTTCCTAGCCAATCATGTATACACGTGGACGAATAATAAGCTGCTATGTGGCAATAAAAAAAATGTTCAAGTGTAAAAATCTCGGCCAGCAATATACAACACTGTATATAGCAATTTTGTTTTCGGCCAGCAATATCCAACACGCTATACAGCAATCTATAGATTGTTGTGTAGCGTTTATAATATTGCTATGCAGGGTTTATAATATTGTTAGATATATGGTGTCAGAGTGTCACTTTAAAAGGTGTTGTCATTTTAACGCAAACCTACGATACTAACCTCATTGGAAAAGAGAAGTTAAACAAAACATAAAACTGATTAAAATAGAAAAACATAACCATTAGTTGTTGGGAAGGGAGTACTCATATTTTTTTGATATTTTAATCATTCAATTTCGGTAATTTTAATTAGTACTAATATTTGAATTTCTATTTGGTTATTTTCCTATTTAAAATTTTTAGTAAATATATAAAATTGGAGAATATTAAAAAGAAGAAATGAATATTAGAATTTTGACAATATTTGGCCTAAAATGAGGTCCCGTTGTCAATGGCATAAATAGGTAAGTTGTTAAACAAAATAAATGAAAATTCCGGCAACTCCTGCTTCGTCCCAAGTCCTGACATACACACGAACTGACTTCATAATTAGTTCATAACATAAAAGTGAATCACTTTGGAGAAATACAGATTCAACTCTCCCTTGTATTGCCGACGGTAGCACTGTATCTCTCTGACTGCGAATGAAGGACCCATCCTCAATCTAATCAACAAGATTTTATGCGACTACGGAAGAAGCTCAATCGCCTCTCGCAGATGAAGCAATCGATCAATAACACATATATGAGGACGAATCACGAGAGAAATCGCAGCTCAACGTACGATTAAGTTACAGTGTGAATTTGAGTTTCTCGAACAAGGACTCGCTAAAAACCTGTGTAGTGTATATATATCAAAGATCCCCGATTCAGGATGATCTCATAAAGTTTCTTTCAAAAATTAGTACTCCGTACATGTTTATTCTCGAAATTATCTTAGACTAGAACGCATTTAGACACACATCATATCTAAACAAAGGATCCTAGGCATACACCTACAGATCATGGATGCATTTTACTGCAGATCTTTTTTAGATGAAAGCTTGTTACTCTCGTCACTCTGTTAAATAAAGAAAAGATTGTGAGCTGCCAATCACATTGATACTCCATATAATCAGGAAAAATAGAGTGATAGCATTAAATATAGATTGATATCATTGATACCATGCCTTGTATGTATTCGTATAACACCTATAAAAAGGGTGCAATATGTGAAGTAGAAATCATCAAGGAATACACAATAAACACTCTTTTTCTCCTACATTCCTCCTAACCATGCCTGATATACATTTGAAGATGGTATCAGAGCAGGGGTGAGACTTAGAATAGTCTCATCACTGTCTCGGACCAATCCCGAACCCTTTAACCAAAATCCGGCAGATCCTGCCAAAACCATAAACCATGTCAGAAAACGATGAACAACCAAAACCAACGGAAACAGAGCAATTTGCTCGAATGTTTGCCGAATTCATGCGCACAAGTATGGCGCACACCCAAAATCAAATAATCCCCCCAGAATCTCCACACAAACCAACAACCAGAGTCTCAGAGAATTGATTCTTCACCGTTAGTCATCGGAGAAAGACTAAACGGCGAAAATTATTCCACTTGGGCGATTCTCATGAAGGCGGCAATCAGTGGGAGGGGTCTGATATCTCACATCACAGGAGTCCCAACCCCTCCGGCAAGGACCGACCAAACCTTCGAGAGATGGCAGCAAGCGGATCACTGCGTATTTACATGGTTGATTCAGAATGTGGAACAAAAATTGGTCAGCCGTCTGACTCAATACCCAACGGCTAAGGAAATATGGACCAGCCTGGAAGTTACATATGCTAGCGGAGGCGACAAAATTCAAGTCTACGACCTGTACGCAAAGGCAATAACGTTAAAACAAAAGGAGGAATCTTTGGAGGACATATGGACAACTTTGAACGATATATGGATCTCCATAGACCGGAGACAACCAAATCGGATGAAGTACGCCGAAGATATTGAAATATACCACACCGAGAAACAAGAACAGAGGCTGTTCCAGTTGCTTGTAGCCTTAAACGGCAAGTACGAGAACATCAAAAAGGAAATACTAAGGGTAGAACCACTTCCCTCGGTGGAGAATGCATACGCTATGCTCCGGCGAGAAGACACCAGATCCGCTGTCCTACAAGCAGGTGACTCCAGCACACAAGGGATTGGAGCTGGGTTAGCAGTGACCCATCCGTGGCAAAATCCGGCAGCACACCGCAACTCCTCTCAACGAAGCGGTGGCGGGAATGGAGGAAATTGGAGCAAACGGCCGGACGAAGACAAATCAAAATTGGTGTGTTCTCACTGTGGAAAGAAAAAGCACACACGGGAAACATGCTTTGAACTCCACGGCTACCCGGAGTGGTGGCAGGAGAGGAAGGCCAAGAACAATCCGTCACCGGCACCGTTCAGAGGGGGTCGGGCTGCTGCAGCTGTGGCGGGAGGAGAAGAAACACCCGCTGCCGCCGTCGGAAGCAACTCAGTGGCCAACCGAGGCAGCGGCGGACAGGGAACTGAGGGAATAGCCGTCGGGATAGCATCCGTCGCCAGAGGAGGCGGAGGCGGAGCACTTCCAGAACGGAGAGAATTTTTTGATGTGGAGGCGCCGAATGTGGGAGATGTGGGAGGAGGTAAATTAGGGTTTGAGAATTTATTCTCAAACCCCCCATTCTTTGAATTATACCAATTTAAACCCTACACTAAAAAAACTCCAAAAATTAGACCCCCAGACATTGATAAATTCCAAAGAGACCCCCGAAATAAAAATAAACCCCAAACCGACTCCCAAAATCACGAAAATCCCAAATCTGCCCCACTAATTTGTGAAAACAGATTTCAAGTGCTCGAAAATTTGCCTACGTCCTACGCCTTGTCTGTTTCGTCCGAAAATAAAATGATAAATGGATTTTTGATTGCGGAGCTACTGACACCATTACTTACGATATCACTGATATATATGATATGCATAGGGCACCGAAAAGTCATATTCAAACTGCAAGTGGAGAATTTACTTCTGTAGAAGGAGCAGGAACTGTCAGAATTTCACCCACTCTGACCTTATCCAACTGCTTATATGTTCCTTCCATGTCACACAAATTGTTATCAATCAGTCATGTGACAAAAGAATTAAATTGCACTCTCCTAATGCAACCAAACTTTTGCCTGTTGCAGGATATCAGGACAGGGGAAATTATTGGACGTGGCACTGAGCGGGACGGGCTGTATTACGTCGATGAGATAGCCCAACAAGGAACCGCCTTACTAACTCACGGATCTGCAAGTAGAGAGGCTTGGCTTTGGCATCGTCGCTTAGGACATCCTTCCACGGGTTATTTAAAAATTCTCTTTCCTAAATTTAATCAAGATATGTATTGTGAGACCTGTGTGTTGGCCAAGAGCCATAGACACTCTTATAAATCAAATAATACCCGGGTTGATTCTCCTTTTTCACTAGTTCATTCTGATGTGTGGGGCCCATCTCCAGTTGTGGGGGGACAAGGGTTCAAATATTTCCTTCTGTTTATAGATGATTGCACACGCATGACTTGGGTTTATTTTATGAAACAAAAAAATGAGGTTTTTGAACACTTTAGCCATTTCTATGCCCTTGTGCAAACCCAGTTTCAGAAAAATATAAAAATCCTTCGATCTGACAATGGGGGGGAATTTGTAAACTTAAAGATGAAAACCTTCTGTCATGATAAAGACCTGGTTCACCAAACCACATGTCCATATACCCCAGAACAAAATGGTGTTTCTGAGAGAAAAAACCGCACTCTCCTAGAAATGGCTCGTGCTATGCTCATTGAATCAAATACCCCCAGATATTTTTGGCCTGAAGCCGTTGCAGTCTCCGCCTATCTAACGAACCGATTACCCTCTAGCTCCCTGGAACTCCACACCCCACTAGAAACTCTCTCAACACACGCCCAAATTCCTTTACCCTTGACACTTCAGCCTCGAGTGTTCGGATGCTCAGTTTTTGTCCATATACCGAAACATGAACGAACTAAACTATCACCTTGTGCCGTAAAATGTGTGTTTGTGGGATATAGGGCCTCTCAGAAAGGGTACCGTTGCTTCGACCCCAAGGCCAATCGCATGTTCACTACTCTGAACTGTGATTTTCTTGAGACAGACTATTTTTTTAACCACCTTAGCGGTCAGGGGGAGAGTAGTGATAGTGACCTACTAAGCCGGTTATCAAAGTCAGGTCCCTCCGCAGAAGTAGGGCCACCAGGGGAGCCCCTCAGAAACATCGAGCAGATCTCTGAAATACAGCCCTCACCCGTCAGTGACACCATCCAAGGAAATCCTCTACTGATATCCGCTGTAAGTACTTCTGATACATCTCCTGATCATGATGATAGTATTGATAGTGATGCTACTACACATGGTGAAACTGACCATGAGACAGATATTGAGGGGGATTCTGACAACCAAAATGAACCAGAGATCTGTGATTTGGTGGAAGAACAGATGAGTGAAGGAGTTGGAGGATATAAACTACCACCAAGACCCAACAGAGGAGTCCCGCCAAAGAGATACAGCCCAGATGTTATAGGCAAAAAGGCCAAGTACTCAATAGTCAACATGGCCAAAGGACAACTCTCAGAAATGGCTCACGCATTTGAGGCAGCGCTATATGAAGAAGAAGAAATCCCCTGCACAGTAGAAGAAGCCTGGAGACACAAACATTGGCGAGAGGCAATGCTCAAAGAAATGGGGGCGTTAGAAAGAAACGGCACCTGGGAAAAATGCAAGATACCAGACGGAAAGAAGGCAGTTGGTTGCAAGTAGGTGTTCACTATCAAACGAAGGCCAGATGGTTCTATAGAAAGGTACAAGGCACGGTTGGTAGCAAAGGGATACACACAAACCTATGGAGTAGACTATGACGAGACTTTTTCCCCAGTAGCAAAGATGAACACCATCCGAGTGCTATTATCAGTTGCTGCAAATCGAGACTGGCCATTACACCAGTTTGATGTCACAAATGCTTTCCTCCATGGAGAATTGAAGAGGGAAGTATATATGGAGGCACCACCGGGATTTTCAGAGGGGTACAAGAAGGGAGAAGGATGTCGACTGAAGAAAACCTTGTACGGACTTAAGCAGTCCCCCAGGGTTTGGTTCGGAAGGTTCACCGAGGCTATGGCAAAGTATGGATTCAAACAAAGCCAGTCGGACCATACGCTATTCCTAAAAAAACGAGATGGCCGAATGACTTGCTTGATCATCTATGTAGATGATATGATCATTACCGGAGATGATACAGAGGAGATCGAAAGACTCAAAGGGAGTTTATTTCAAGAATTTGAGATGAAGGATTTGGGGAGCCTTAAGTATTTTCTGGGAATAGAAGTGCTAAGATCAGAAGGAGGAATATTTTTAAGGCAGAAGAAGTACACTTTGGACATTCTAGCTGAGACAGGACTTCTGGACTGCAAGCCAGTCGACACACCTATCGTAGTAAACCATGGCCTACAAATCTCAGAAGGGGCAGAGCTAGCAAACCAAGGTAAATATCAGCGTTTGGTGGAAAAACTCATCTATCTCTCCCATACTAGACCTGATATTGCCTATGCAGTTGGAATTGTGAGTCAGTTTATGCATCGACCACAAAAGGATCATTATGAAGCTGCACTGAGAATTGTCAAATATCTCAAGGGAACAGTCGGACATGGAGTGATGTTCAGAAAAAATGGACATAAAGGGGTGTATGGATATACAGATGCTGATTGGGCAAGCAATCCAGTGGACAGGAAATCTACAGCAGGCTATTTTACCTTTGTTGAAGGTAATCTAGTCACTTGGAGAAGCAAGAAACAAAAGGTGGTCGCACTATCCAGCGCTGAAGCAGAATTCAGAGGAATCAGGAGCGGGCTAATGGAGATCTTGTGGCTACGAAGATTGATGAGAGAAATTGGACTGTCTCCAGAAACGAGCCAACTTTTTTGTGACAACAAAGCAGCAATCAGCATATCTGAGAACCCAGTGCAACACGATAGAACCAAACATGTTGAAGTTGACAGACACTTCATCAAAGAAAACATTGAAAGTGGAGCTGTGGAACTACCATTTGTTCGGTCAGAGGATCAATTGGCAGATATTCTCACCAAAGCTGTGAACTCAAGAAGCTTCACAAGTGTACTGAACAAGTTGAGCTTTGGGGATCCCACCACTCAACTTGAGGGGGAGTGTTAAATAAAGAAAAGATTGTGAGCTGCCAATCACATTGATACTCCATATAATCAGGAAAAATAGAGTGATAGCATTAAATATAGATTGATATCATTGATACCATGCCTTGTATGTATTCGTATAACACCTATAAAAAGGGTGCAATATGTGAAGTAGAAATCATCAAGGAATACACAATAAACACTCTTTTTCTCCTACATTCCTCCTAACCATGCCTGATATACATTTGAAGACACTCCACCACCAGATGATTTGAATCTCGAATCTTCTAGTTAATTATCATTACTCGAGGTTTGGATACAGTGTGGACATTATTAATTCTAACAAATTCTAGAGGACATATCACAAAGAAACAGAGGGATGCAATTTTAGAAATTCTTATATGGGAATTTCGAAATCTATACAATAATTTCACTCTTATGATCTGATTATTCTTCTACTAGTGATGGAATTGGTTAACAATATTTAAGGAGATTTGGATATGTCTTATCTTTATCTCTTTGAATCCATAACCAAACGTCCAAACCTATCAGTACTCTATAAATAAGCGAAACGTGATTAGATTCACAATATTATTAGGTGGCGTTCGGTTGTCATGACTAATAATCATGAGACTATCCATCTAGGATTAAGTTGTGGGATTATTTTAGTTGGAGGGGGAGGTTATGACTATTTATCATAAGACTGTCCATCTAGGACTAAGTTGAGGGGGTCAATCTTATAAACCAAACATGATACATATTTAATCATGAGATTTAGTCTTGCCAACTGAACACCACCTTAGAAACCACATGAAAAAAATTAAAATTTCAAAACTCCCACCTTCGGAGTTTTTGGAAATGATCATCTCTCTCCTTCTGTTGTGATAATTCTCCTTCAAATATTTGGAGCAACTCAATATTCAAACCTCAAGTAAGAGAATTAGTTAGAAAATTTAAGGTCATATTAACTCAGAAGTGACGAAAGTTACATGCATTCATCTTGATCTGATCTGTATGAGCATGCTAGAATTGCCATATAAGAACAATTTGTCTGTCAAATTTTACATTATAGTAGTAGAATTTTTCCTTGATTGAACTATATGAACTTTTGTAAAGCATTCTATGCATTCTCCGATATCTTCAACGCATCCCCAACAAACTTAACCTTAAGGAAAGTTCACGAGTTGCAGAAATACAGCCAATTTGCCTAATCAAACTTTTAAGAGTGAATGTTTTTTACCTTTTCTATTTGAATGTTTAAATTTATAATTCTCTATTACAAAGTAATCTTAGACGATATGACACGTGCATACATGGTAATAATCCCTCCTCCATAACTGCGCTTTTAACGGACTACATTTCGTTTCTAGTTAACCACATACAAACAATTCCCATCAAATCAATTTTCTCCCCCAAAAAAACCACCACATTCCCCCTCCCCACCGCGGCGGTGCGTGTTATGGGCGTGGCAACCTAACACAAATCCGGAAATGGGGCAAGCCACCTCCACCCACGGCCACATCCTAGGCGAGGCCGACGACGCCACCGCCGCTCAACAGGATCAAGACTTCTCCTCCGGCATCCCCGACGGATGCCTCGCCTTGATCTTCCAACGCCTCTCCCCCGCCGACAGAACCAACTGCCTCCTCGTCTGTCGCCGCTGGCTCGTGGTGGAGGGCCAGAACCGCCGCCGCCTCTCCCTCAACGCCTCCTCCCGCGTCACCGCCCTCCTCCCCTCCCTCTTCACCCGCTTCGACTCCCTCACCTCCCTCTCCCTCCTCTGCTCCCGCACCTCCACCAGCATCAACGACCACGCCCTCATCCTCATCTCCCAGCGCTGCCTCAACCTCTCCCACCTCACCCTCCGCCGCTGCCGCGAAGTCTCCCCCGTCGGCATCCTCGCCCTCGCCCAAAACTGCAAATCCTTAACCAAATTCTCATGCACCTCGTGCACCTTCGGAGATAAGGGCATGTCCGCTCTCCTCAACAACTCCACCTCTCTTGAACAACTCTCCGTCAAGCGATTGCGCGGAATCAAAGACGGACAGGGCTTTGAACTCAGCCCCGGCGTCACAAGCTCCCGCCTTAGATCACTCAAGCTTAAGAAGCTTTACAACGGACAATGCTTCTCCCGCTTAATCACCGAATCAAACAACCTCACAAATCTAAAGATTTCAAGCTGTTTAGGGAATTGGGACGGAATAATCCGCGCTGCCATGACTAAAAACAACGCATTCAAACAGATTCACCTGGAGAAGATCCAGGTGAGCGACGTCGCGCTATTCGCAATCTCCAAATGCTTAAGACTAGAGGAGTTCAAATTAGCAAAAGCTCCTGATTTCTCCAACGAAGGAATCTCCGCTGTTGTAACAAAATGCAAGCTCTTGCAAAAGCTCCACATTGATGGTTGCCGGAGCAACCGCATCGGCGATCCATCAGTGATGGCGATAGCGGAGAGCAGTGCCAACCTAGTTAAGCTTGTTCTAGTTGGGGTGAGTGTTACCTCGGTGAGCTTAACTGCCATCGCCTCGAGCTGTGAAAAGCTCGAGACGCTGGCGTTGTCTGGGAGCAGGACGGTCGGGGACAATGAGATATCGTGTGTAGCATCGAGGTGCATGGCTTTAAGGAAGCTGTGTGTAAAGAGGTGCCGGGTGACGGATGCGGGGATCGAGGCGGTGGCCAACGGGTGCCCGAATTTGGTGAGGATTAAGGTGGAGAAGTGTAGAGGGGTGTCTAGGGGAATGGTGGAGAAGCTTAGGGAGAGGAGGGGATCGTTGGTTGTGGATTTGTGTGTGGATGAGGCTGAGGCTAAGATGGTTCGTGCCAAGATTTTCGCGATCGTTTTCGTCTTCACATTTTATGCGATTCTGTTGTTGAGAAATTATCTCTTGTGAAGGGGTTATGTATTCTTCATCTTGGGGGTGGAATGACTTGCTAAATATTGATTTGTAACTTTGGATATTCTCCAACTACGTTACTATATTGTGGTTGATATCTAGAAGGAAATGAGTTTTGTGAACAAAACCTTACCGTTACTCTTGTTTTATCGCCATTTTAAAGTTAAGGGATGGATAGATCGTGAATGGTATGTTTTTTGTCTTTGTTCAGTAGTTACCTAATGTAATTGGATAGACTGTAAGAATGATAGACTTAGCATAATTTCTTATAGTGTATTTGATACTATTGTTTATCCAGTATGCTTTTGGGTGCAAGGAACCTTTTTCATTAACTGAAATCTTGTTTATTACGAGTGCATATAACCTACATCTTAATTGTGTTTTGTGGATTGTTGTTCGGAGCGGGCAAGAACGTAAACTTATGTTGCTCATAGATACACTGTCTCTGATTGGATCTACTTTGATTTTCAATTGTAACACTTTTTATTTTGCTTGCTTTATGCATGTATGACTTAACTCCTATGTTATGGGTTGAATGAGTTATAAATTGGCTATTGACCCTATTTGAAGGCTTTATAAATAAGAGGGGATGGTTATTCATTCATTTTTGGAGGAGTCAGAATCACTAATTTGTGGGACTACGGGTGTCAATATGCCCCCATAATGTGTTGGTCAGAATGATTATCGGACTTCTACACTTTCAACAAAGAAAAACATCTTTGATACCATGTTAGAAATGAGTCACTAACTCTTTTAAAAGGACTTATAAAGGAGAAAGTTATCCATTCATTTATAGAGGAGTTATGATCCTCAATTTATCGAGTGGGACAAGAAGGGTTTTCAATACGCCTCCACAATGTGTGGGCCGAAATAATCATCAGACTTCTACACTTGCAACAAAGACACTCTTGGGCCAACTCTGATATCATGTTATATCATATTGGAAATGGGTCACTCGTATAGGTGATGTTAGTAATAGAAAGTTAATGCTTGAATATAATGAGCAATTGGTGCAAGGACCAAGTCATAGAATGAATAAAACAAGAGATCAGAGAGAATGAATCAAGAATGAATAGCATAAAAGAATTAAAGAGGAGAGAGGCAAGAGTTGATTTGTATACTAAAATTCAAACATCTGTAAAAATATTTTTAAAATAAGAAGACCGCAACTATGCAAATGAGAAAGTATTAAAACTATATTTGTAGTTGTTTCAATCGAAAAATAAAAGCTACAGAGTACTTTATTTTCTAAACATTACATTCGTAACTTTGATCCGATTCAGATTTTAGAAAATGTGAATCAAAATCAATAGAATGTGAATAATGCTTCTAAATATATATTTATATATATATATAGGGGTGTATTAATAATAACTAATTTTAAAGTTACAATGTACATCCAACCACGTGCTGCCACATGGCACGAAAAATGCAATATTGTATACAGAAAAATGCAATACGCATTTGTAGAAGCTATAAATGAATTTCGGCAGATTGCATTTTTGTTATATGAAGATTGCATTTTTTATTGTTAAATTTTGCATTTTAGATATTGACTGTTTAAATTGCATTTTATATATAGATGGATTGCATTTTTATATGTGAAAATGCAAAACTTAACAATAAAAAATGCAATTTATGTGAAAATGCAAAACTCAACACTATAAAATGCAATTTACATACAACAAAAATGCAATCTGCGAAAATGCATATACAACTAGATTGCATTTTTGTGTTTAAAATATTGCATGTTTTGTGCCATATGGCAGCACCAGATTGGATGTACGTTGTGACTCTAAATAAGGGGGCACCCTAGTGCTCCCCTATATATCTATATATCTATATATATGTATATATAGGGATGTACTAATATGCTAACTAATTTTAAAGTGCTAACGTACATCCAATCACGTGCTGCCATGTGGCACGAAAAATGCAATATTATATACAGAAAAATGCAATATGAATTTCGACAGATTGCATTTTTGTTATATGAAGATTGCATTTTTTATTGTTGAGTTTTGCATTTTCGATATTGACCGTTTAATTTGCATTTTATATCTATACGGATTGCATTTATATATGTGAAAATGCAAAACTTAACAATATAAAATGCAATTTATGTGAAAATGCAAAACTCAACACTATAAAATGCAATTTACATACTACAAAAATGCAATCTGCGAAAATGCATATACAACTAGATTGCATTTTTGTGTTTAAAATATTGCATGTTTTGTGCCACATGGCAGCACCAGATTGGATGTACGTTGTGACTCTAAATAAGGGGGCACCCTAGTGCTCCCCTATATATCTATATATCTATATATATGTATATATAGGGATGTACTAATATGCTAACTAATTTTAAAGTGCTAACGTACATCCAATCACGTGCTGCCATGTGGCACGAAAAATGCAATATTATATACAGAAAAATGCAATATGAATTTCGACAGATTGCATTTTTGTTATATGAAGATTGCATTTTTTATTGTTGAGTTTTGCATTTTCAATATTGACTGTTTAATTTGCATTTTATATCTATACGGATTGCATTTATATATGTGAAAATGCAAAACTTAACAATATAAAATGCAATTTTGTGAAAATGCAAAACTTAACAATTAAAAATGCAATTTTCCTATAACTAAAATGCAATATGCGGAAATGCATGAACAACTTCACAAATGTGTATTGCATTTTTATATATACAATATTGCATTTTTCGTGCCACATGGCAGCACGTGGTTGGATGTATGTTAGCACTCTAATTAAGGATGCGCTAGTGCTCCCCTATATATATTACTATAATAAAATAAAAATAAAGAATTAGTGAATTGTGTAATCTATTTAGTATACTATCAAATAATAAAAATACATAAATAAAATAGTTATTCTATCAGAAAATAAATATAAGTATTCACATGGAATAACACTTTTTTAGAAGTTGATTAATTTGTTAGACTGATCGCGACTCTAATTTAAATTCTTTCTTAATATTTCGACGAATATGATTGGTGAAGAAAATTTGAAAAAGACAATTTGAAGGCTCTAGAGACGAAGTCAGTTGATTTTATGAGACGCATACGTTTTGGGAATTTGTCAACGCCAAGTCGGCGTCGTCCCATAGACGGTTTACAACAAGTTGAATTGTTCCTCAGTTTTAAAATTCCAAGTCCAGCCGCAAATTTAGAACATTTTTCACATTATTAAATTATTTTATTAAAATTCATAAAATAAAATAAATAAATAATAAAATTTGATTAATTTTGTGACCAACTTTAAAAAATACTATATATGATTATTGTGATATCACAATTAAATTTTCTTCCTTTATAATTTAATTTTATTTGTTTAAGTAATAATCCGGTTCCATTCATTTATTGATATTTTAAGTAGGTTTTATAAATTTTTAACTTAATATTTACTCCATCTAAGCAATGCTTTAGTGAATAGAATATTAAGTTAAAGATTTACAAAACTATTAAAATAATTTCCTTTATTGATAGCATATTTTCGTGGATAGCGCAAACACACATGAAATTGGATTTTCAAATGCACCGTTGTGAGCCGTAGTCTTGGCCGTGGCACCGACGCGCCGCCCACCACGAAGCCCCCACAACCACGCTTTTGACGGGTCAAATATGATTTCCCCATTAATATTAATATCCTGAACTGAACCCCTCAATTGTTGAGTTGAATCAGCACAAACATTTCCAAATTGAATTCTCCCCAAAAACCACCTCTCCACCACCTAATTCGTTTCTCACCATCCGGCGGCGCGTGTCGTCAACGAGCCATCGTGAAAATGGGCCAAACCACCTCCTCCTACGGCTATTCCTCCGGTGGCTCGGCCTATATGGCCGATCTCAGCCTCTCCCCTCACCACCACCGCAGCTCCTCCCCCGATTCCGCTCCGCCTCCTCCCGACGCTGATTCCTCGAATCAGGAACCGGACTACACGTCCGAGATCCCCGATGAATGCCTAGCCCTAATCTTCCAATGCCTGAGCTCCGGCGACCGGAAGAGGAGCTCTCTCGTCTGCCGCCGATGGCTCGCCGTGGACGGCCAGAGCCGCCACCGCCTCTCCCTCAACGCCTCCGCCGATTCCGCGCCCTTCCTTCCCTCGATTTTCACCCGCTTTGATTCAGTCACCAAACTCGCCCTCCGTTGCGACCGCAAATCCACCAGCATAAACGACGCCGCGTTGGCGTTGATCTCTCAACGCTGCCATAGCCTCACACGCATCAAGCTCCGCGGATGCCGCGAAATCACCGATCTAGGTATGTTGGCTTTGGCTCAAAATTGCAAAAATCTGCGTAAATTCTCCTGTAGCTCGTGTTCGTTCGGTGTTAAGGGTATGAATGCGCTGTTGAATAATTGCTCTTCCCTAGAAGAGCTCTCTGTTAGTCGATTACGGGGAATCGACAACGGCTTCCCCGCCGAGTCGATTGGCCCTGGGATTGCCAGTTCTAGGCTTAGGTCAATCACGCTTAAGGAGCTCTATAACGGCCAATGTTTCTCGCCTTTGGTAATTGAATCGAAGAATTTGAAAAGTTTGAAGATTATTAGGTGTTTGGGGGATTGGGATAGATTGCTTGAGGCGGTGGCGGGGAGGAAGAATTGTTTAACGGAGGTTCATTTGGAGAGGCTGCAGGTGAGCGACGCCGGATTGATGGCCATCTCTAAGTGCCCTGATTTGGAGAATTTTCACCTGGTTAAGACCCCTGATTGCTCCGATGATGGGATCTCTGCCATTTCTGAGAAGTGTAAGCTTTTGAGGAAGCTCCATATTGATGGCTGGAGAACTAATAGGATAGGTGATGAGGGATTGATTGCTATTGCCAAGAATAGCAAGAATCTCGTGGAGTTGGTGCTTATTGGGGTGAATCCAACGACGGCGAGTTTGTCAGCAGTGGCCTCAAATTGCCTCAACTTGGAGAGATTAGCTCTGTGTGGGAGTGATACCATTGGAGATGCTGAGATTTCATGCGTTGCTGCAAAATGCAATTCGTTGAGGAAACTCTGCATAAAGGGTTGTCGTATTACTGATTCTGGGATTGAGGCATTTGCTACTGGCTGCCCAAATCTGGTGAAGATCAAGGTCAAGAAGTGTAGAGGAGTGTCGAGAGTGGTTGTGGATCAGCTCAGGGCGAGGAGGGAGTCGTTGGCTGTGAATTTAGACGTGGACGAGGTTGAGCTTCCGAGCATAGATTGGAACACAAGCAATGCAGGTCTACAGGAGGTGGAGTATAGAGGGGAGTTGGCACAAGAAACTACTCATGACCATGGACACGATAGTGAAGGATCAACGAGTAATGGAGCCCGATCATCCAATAAGTCGAGGTTCAGCCTCTTGGCTGGAAGAACTATTGCTGCCTGTGCTTTCCAGAGGTTAGTAAACGGTAATGGTAGTTCAAATGATAGCACATGATTGAGTTGTGTAGGGGCATAGCATTGCAGAGTTTTGTATCTGTGTAACCTGCTACTCTATTGTATGGTGACTTGATATCCTTTTTTCCTGTAGAAATTTCCAATGAACTCAATGTCTTCTGCCTGCTTTTAAATATACCATGAATTTTCCTCATCTTTCTAATTCTTTGGTTGATGATAAATTGACAGTGATTAATAAATTTTCTGATAATTTACAGTTTTCTAGTGCTATTTTCTTCTCTTATTTAACAAGCTGTGTCCTATACCTACGGAATCTATTTTGGGTGTTTTTGAGAGAGTATTTAATGTATGTAGTTTCGTTTTAATTATTGTTGTTTAAAATAATATAATTGGTGGCTGTTGTTAGGCCGATTCCTACCGAAATAGGTTGACCGTAATTCTATTATTTCACGCTTCTTTTAGTTAATTTATTGTCTTATAAGCCTCCCATAATTATTGGTCTTTTTATATACTCCTTTGATGATATATTTTACTTAAACACATTAATTTTATTTGATAATTAATTTTTTTTCACGAAATAGGATAGGAGGCTAAAATGTACTCCTTTGTCCCCGATTAAGAGTCACACTTTAACCAGACACAAAGTTTTAAGAAATGTAAAGAAAAATTAGTTGAAAAAATTAGTGGGAGGTGGGATCCATTTTTTTATATTGGTTTTATAATAAACTGTGAGTGAATTGAGTTAGTGGAATGTGAGACCTACTAACTATTTATAGTAAAAATAAAGTGTGACTCTTAATTGGGGACAGACCGAGATGGAAAAGTGTGACTCTTAATCGGGGACGAAGGAAGTATACGAAACTAAAAGGATATAAATGAAGAATTTAGAAAAAAAAAATAGAGGGAACATCTTTTTTAGTCCACGAACTTTGCCAAAGTATCATTTTAGGTCCGTGAACTTAGAAAATATCATTTCAGGTCCATCAACTATGGGTTAATATCATTTGAAGTACTTTTTTACTATTTCCAAGTTTTTCTGGACGAAAATACCCTCGATACCTTAAAGGGTATATATTTTTAATAAACTTATCATATACTCATATTTTTTATAAATATCTATATTTTTGACGAATTTTCTAAATATAATTTGACCTTCAATATTAGCACTTAATTATGTGACATGCAAGTAAAATTGCTTCTTTAATTTTTTATATTAAAGAATTTTAAAATTGAATAAAGAACTTTCTTTAATAATAAAAAATTTAATTAAGGATCTTTTCTTGCATGTCACAAAATTAAGTGATAATATTGAAGGTCAAATTATATTTAGGAAATTCATCAAAAATATATAGTAAAGATATTTATCAAAAAATATTGAGTATAGGATAAGTTTATTAAAAATATATACCCTTTAAGGTATCAAGGGTATTTTTGTCTAGAAAAATTTGGAAATAGTAAAAAAGTACTTCAAATGATATTAACTCATAGTTGATGGACCTGAAATGATATTTTCAAAGTTCACGGACCTAAAATGATACTTTGGCAAAGTTCGTGGACCAAAAAAAGATGTTCCCTAAAAAAAATAAAAGAAAATTTAGTTCTAAACATAAGTTTAAGTTTTATTAGTAATAAGGAATATACGAAATCCAATTCAAATTAGAATGATTATTCGAATTTATCATTACACTCGACTAGTCACATCTAATATTATCACAAAACATTTTGAGTGTGTGAATACCATTCTATCTTTGTCGGAGTTGCTCATGTCTAACTCCTACGTCCTTGATAGCATCAGCAGTGGGCCGCCCTATACTCCGCCACGTCAGCATTTTTATCCTCATACTCATTCACCTGCAGTAGGGCGTCTTATAACCCGTCCTATAATTTTAACTAGTATTTTGTATTTATTTTTTATTTGTTATGTTTGCAAATACATCAATTAGCAAAATAAATATAAAAACACCACAAATTAAAAGGCAAATCCTATATTTACTTAAATAAAAAAAATTACAACAATAGGAATGGAAAGTGCACTACAGATAAGGCGGGAGAGTTGGTCTAATTCATTCCCAACTGGCGTTTGAGATCATCGATCAAATTCTTGTAGAACTCGACTTCTCCCGGGTCCTGGCACTGCTTCAGGACAGCGTGCGTATCCAACAACATCCTCTGTGTGGCGCCCCTGACCAAGGCGTCGTATGACTTCGACGCAGCCGAAGGAGGGGCCGGGTCCGGGTTCGGGTTTTGTGAGGACGTCGCCTTTGCCTTCCCCTTGTTCTTGGCAGCTTTGTTGCCAATGGGACGTCGGGTGGACATCGGTGTGCCAGAATTCTCATCCTCGTACAGAGTCTGGTTGAGGTCCATCTGAGGTGTGCCGCCATCGCTGCTCGTGTACTCGCCGCCGGCGGTGTTCTTCGTCCTCTTCGACGCAGAGGACGTGGACAACATCCCTCCCTTGAACTGTGGCTTATCCTTCATGATGAGCCAACAGTTGTAGTGTTTGAACTCGCCGTACTGTGACACGTACTATGCAAGCGCTTTGTCGCGCACATCCATCAGACTCTCGCCGTTGCGTTGCTCCCTCAAGAATCGAGTGTACTCGGCCGAGAAAAGCTTGAGCGGCTTCTTCACCTGATCCCAGTGCTTGCGGAGCTACTCCTTCGTGCGCTTCCACGAGGTCGGTGGCTTGTTTCCGTTGTAGCGATCAGAGATGCGCGACCAGTACGCGATGATATTTTGGTTGTTGGCAAACACCGAGTCCTCCGAAATATCAACCCAACACCTCGTCAGCAACACGGTCTCCTCATTGTTGTAGTTCGTCCTCCCTGGGGCATATTCATCGTTCTCGGCCGGAGGAGTTTGGGCTTTGACCTTCGTTTTTTCTTTCTTTCCTTGGGGGCGGGGGTGGGGTCGGCGGTCGACTCCATGTCAGAGAGCCCGTAGGAATCCGTGGTGGAATCTGGATCGTACTGGGTGTTCTGTCCATATTCATCTCATTTAAGTTAGGATAGATGTATCTTTATTAGTTAGTGTACAAGGAGAGTGATCAATTGCTAACTCATTATTTAATTACTAACTACAACTAATTTAAGACCATATAGGATTTTATAATACTTGTGGTCTACAATTTGCCACGTGTAATTTTAATTTTAATAAATTAAATCGGAAAAGATTAAAAAAAAACTACTACCAAATTAGGGTTTTGAATGAAAATGTCAATATAGTGTTTCGAAAATATCAACATAATGCTTTGAGAATGTCGACACAAATGTTTTGAGAATGTTAACACATTGCTTATATTGACATTCTTCATGTATTATATTCACATATTTTATATATCATGTTGATGTTGTTGTACGAAAAAATTGAAAATTTTTGAATTTTTTTCAAATTTTGACATCGGAACATATGCAAGTGAGATCTCCTTAGAATCCTTATGAAATTATCTTTAATTTGATATATGTTGTGCGAAAAATAATTTAAATCGGGAAAGTTATTAGCGTTTTAAAGTTTTGGGATATTTTTCAAAAGTTAGTTTACAGCTAATTTGTTGTAAATTGACCTTAATGCCCTTATTAATATTTTTTGTTGATCGTATTGATATTTCGGGACTAATGATTTAGACCCTTGATTTGAATATTTAATGGTTATTATTTAGTTATAGTTAGTTATTAAATATTGAGTTAGCAATATAAAATTCTTCCGATATACTATTAATAAATCTATATAATTTTATGGATGTAATCAGTTTGTACTAATTAATATGCATCGTGTGAGGGTTGATCTCCAAACGATTGCGAAGGAAAAAAGAGATCTATAAGTAAAAAAAAAAATCTTAATTAGATTTGTTTCCTAGAGAAGAAAATTGGTATGAGTGAGCTGAGTTGTAAATATTTTTAATAACAGTAATTCACTTTTTAAGGTCAAATTAGAATTATTTATGGAGAATTCAATTATTAAGATAAATTTATACAAAATTATACTAAGTACTATACTTCAAGCAACAAATAATACTCATCCAAAAAATCAAAATTAATGTACTTTAATTATATTTACGAACCTATTTTCGTATTCAAAATAAAAAGTAAACGGTTTATTTATTCCCAATTTGAAGTCCACATTAATGAGATGACTACACACTAAACTAACCAAACCAATTAAAAACACTATACAATGGAACCCATCGCCGACGGTTCATCCACCACAGCGGCGACTCCAGCCGCGGCCTCATCCGCCATCTCGCAGTGGAAATTCGCGGTTTCGCAGCGGTTCCAGCACTTCCTAGATAAGTCAACACCGTACTTGCTGTACCGTTGGATCGCGTTCCTCTGCATCGCATTGATCTATGGAGTCCGGGTGTACCTGGTCCAGGGATTCTACGTTGTTTCCTACGCCCTCGGCATCTACCTCCTCAATTTGTTCATCGGATTCCTCTCGCCGCAGGACGACCCCGAATTCGACGCCACGCTCCCTATTCGGAACTCCGAAGAGTTCCGCCCCTTCGTCCGCCGCCTTCCCGAATTCAAATTCTGGTTTGTCGCTTTTGTTTCTGTTCTTCAATTACATCTGAAATCGGGGTTTTTGTACTGCTAGTTGAAGAATTTTTCGATTTATAGGGAGTAATTAATTTCGTATTGCTAATGTGATCGCTTACCGACACTTTGTGCCCTAATTTTTTTTCAATTAAGTGAAGAGGATCTGCGAGTGCTATATGGTTGTAGTTATGGTTTTGGGTTTGATATTTAATCCAAATTGTTATAATGTCAAGTTTTTTTTCTGTAGTAATGCTTTAAACTCTTAACTCTAATTTTCAACTTAGGAGCAATAATTATTGGGGAAGGATGGTGCAAAAGTTAATATTGTGGATTTTGAAGTTAGCTAATTTACCTGAATCTGAATGTTGTGATAATGTTGTAGTTAGCATGGCAGGCTAGAGATAATTGGTAGTCGAATCACTTGTAAACGAATGTTGTTCGACTGCCACTGTATGAAACAAGCTAATTCTGAATATGTGGTACCAATCAACTTATTTGAGTCATTTTTTATGTTAAACTTAAATCCATGGCACGATCAGGAACAATCGATGATTGTAAATGGATCACAAGGTGAGCCATTAGGTTTTACGAAAGAATGAACTTTGAGGATGAATACTTCGGTGAGGGCTGAGCTTGTTGTGTTTTAACTATGTTCTTGCTTGTTTCTGGCACCTTCAATGCCTGATTTAAAGCCTAATCTGTTCACTTTTAGTCTTCATTGTGAGATTATATGGTAGCCTTTTGTTTTCTTTCTAGGTATTCAATCACCAAAGCGTTCTGCATTGCTTTCGTGCTGACATTCTTCAGCGTGTTTGATGTACCTGTGTTTTGGCCAATACTTCTCTTCTACTGGGTCATGCTGTGCACACTAATGCTAAGGAGACAGATACTTCATATGATGAAGTATAAATATGTTCCATTTTCTACTGGGAAGCAGGTAATTCTGTGATTTGCCTTGCAGTTCAAATGTTGTTGTTGCTTGAGATGCCTTTTATCCTCAAAATAAGATTTATCCATTGTCACTTTCAGAAATATGGCGGAAAGAGGGACTCCTCTCCCGAGAGAGAAAGCTTGAATACTTAGTTGAAAATTCATGGGTAAGTATGATAATATCCTGCAAAAGTTTTGTTAATTATTCTCTGTTATAATTTCGGCTCCTCAGGAAGAGTTTGCGCTTCCCCCGGCCAATTGAAGTTTTCTTTGCTATGCTGCAGAGGAAAATTCGTATGCCGCAGGAATGCAGATGCGTGATCTGACTATGAAAGTTGAAATGATATAACCAGCAACGAGCTTGTTTTGTTATTTATTTTTATTTATAAATTTTATATGTTGTGTAGACTAGTGAAGAAAATTTTAACTCATAATGTTGGAGCTATGCATAATTCGACTTCTTATACTTAGTACTGTATATCCAGCTACTTGAGATGAACCATAACACCATCGTTTTGAAATATTGTGGTATTCATTTAGTATTATCATTCATTTTTCTTAGGATTTTACAGTTTGAATTAGTTCAATGCTTGCAGAAGAATTGAGTGGAGAAATATTCATGCTTCAAAAGCATTATTTTGATTTCACTTCGATTTCAGACAGCAAGATCTTGTGTTTGTACCACCATTTCTTGATGTAAGATTCAGAAGAGAAAGAAAAAAGAGAGTTTGATTTAGAAAAGCTACTTTTGAAGTAGAAATACAGACTGCTCCTCTGAGGGGAGCAAGGAAACACATGAAACTGAAAACACATATCTACAGATAAATCTCTCCAACAAAGGAAAGGGAATAGTGAAATCCCAGATAACAACATCCAACAATTGAAAAACAGAAACTAATAAAAGAGTGCTCCTGATCGAAGTGAACATTGTGGATCTTGGAAAGGGCCAAACCCAATCACTGAGAGGCATAGCCATTGCTAGTCTTGGTTGGATAAGAAGCAATCATAGCAATCCCACACTTCCCAGATGCATCACGCACATTGCGCTCGAGCCTGAAGTAGCCATCTTCCCCCCAATTCGTCCCCCACGAATTCCTCACGAGCCAATAGTCCACCCCCCTCTCCCTTCCGTACCCCACAACCACCACGCCGTGATCCAGCTCCGTCCCACAACCCCCAGTGAAAACACCCTGCAACCACAACTCACATATGTCAAACCATCCAATGCCTCAAATATCCAAAACATGTTAATATGAAGTTTTTACTTACCGAGGAATAGAGTTGGAGGGCCCTGCCGGATGCTTCAATGCCCACGCTAACGGGTTGATGAGCCACGGCCTTCTGCAGGGCCTTCTCGTCCTGGGGTACGTCCTCGTACCCGTCTATGGTCACAACCTTGGCATTCCTCTACAAATATTTGTAAGAAATGTCTATTACTAAAAGTGTAAACAACTTATGTATGTGAAGGGAGTGGAACTCTTTTTAAAATGGGAACTCTTATATCAGTTAGTTGATACAGTAATATCAGTTGACATCACAAAACATATCAATTATTGAACCAACCCTGTTGAGATCGCATTGGCCATCGGCACCTCTGTAAGGATAATCCTCTTCAGTGTCCATGCCGCCGTTGGAGATGATGAACTGGAAGGCGTAGTCCATGAGGCCCCCGTTGCAGCCGGAGTTTTGTGTTCTGTCACAGTCCACCAGCTCCTGCTCCGACAGAGTAATCATCTCCCCTGTCACAATCTTGTTTATAGCTTCCACGGCAGCCACAGTCGAGAAAGCCCAACAGCTCCCTGTTCCACAACACAACACAAACTCCAAATCAAGATATATAGTTATTAAAGAGAAGGCAAATTATACACTCACCACAAGTGCCCTGATTCTTGATGGGAGCAACAGCGCCTGTCTTTCTCCAGTCAACAGACTCAGGGAGGCGATCGCCTGCGCGGGAGAGGTAGCGCGGGGAGGCGTTCTTGGACCTGGCGAAGCGGCGGTGGGCGTCGATCCTGGTGCCGAGGTACATGGACTTGTACTCGGCGTGAGTGAGGTCGGCAAACTGGTTGAGTCCCACCTTGTAGGTCCGGTTCAAGGCGTTGTGCTCGTTGATGTAGTTGTAGTTGTCCTTGAAGATGTCGAACCTTTTGTCCTTCTCTCCGATGGCGTTGTAGGCTTTACCATGCCGCGCTAGCCACTCCTCGTAGAGGCCCTTCAGCTGTTGGTCGTCGGGTGTTGTTGCGGTGGCGGAGGCAGAGGCGGCCAAGCTGAAGATGAGAAGGGCGGCGATGAGCATCGGCATGGCTGAGAAAGGGAGAGAGAGAGCTCAAGGTGGGATGTAGTTAACGAGAAGATATGTTTTGTTGGTGCTTAGGATTGAAGAAGGATGGATATGTGCTGTGGTTTATATAGGCATAAAACTTGATAATAGTAAAATATTGCTTTGGTCTTTTGCAAGGAATCGGACTAGATTCATTTTGTTGCTTAGTTCTACGGCAAGCTTGTTTTTTTCTTTTACATGGACTAATGCGTCATTCGACTTGAACGCTCGACATCTTGGTTTAGTAGTAATGCGTCATTTGATTCGAATGCTCGACGTATTAATTTATGAGTAAAAATTAGTTTTGGTCTTAAACATAGGATATGAGTAAAAATTAGTTTTGGTCTTAAACATAGGATCAAAATACAAATTTTGTCTACAACATTTAATTTTTGAAAAACAGGTCTATAACAAATAATATACTTGTCGATATGGTCCTTTGTTTTGACAGTTCCGTTAAAAAACTAACGGTCATATCATTGTGCAATTAGCGTTGACAGTTAGTTTTTTAACAGAACTGTGAAAAAAAGACTACTTCAGTGTCATTTTCCTGTTTTTTAAAAAGTAAACGTTCGTATTTTGGTCATATGTTTAAAACCAAAATTGACATTTACTCTTAATTTAATAATAGTATGATTTTTGCTACTAGAGTCACATGGATTTTATTTTTATGTCAATATCGTAAATAATTTTTTTACTATTTTTATTACTGCATTCGGTTTTTATTTTTCTCTCTACTTAAACGCATTAAACAATAGCTTGCTTTTAAAATGTCAGTGTTACCCAATAATTGTAACTTGAAAGAAAGGAATTTAATATATAGTCCAACTAGGAGTACAAGATAACATCATGTGATGCATGGAAATTGCTATATACTGTGGTTGTTTAAAATGATAAGTATCAATTAAAATTGGAAAACATATTACACGTGATTGACTAATTGTGAATGATTCACTCGTAAATCATAAAGTTTAATTAATCAGATCATTTAATCTTAATTAGTCTAGCATGATGAATTGTAAAATGTATATATTGCTCTATACACGTTTGCAGAGATATCGGACGGTTTTACACGCTTTGTTACTTAGTTAGACAGCAAGCTATTTTTTTTTATCACTAAAGCCATTCGCAACGGGGGGCCGATTCCCAGATCCAATGGATAGGGGCCCAATCGGCCATCGTCGGTCACCATAGTGGGGAGGGAGCCGATCTCCCTTCCCCTTCGCCTTCGCCGTTCCGCCGATAAATCGGCCAAGCCGATGCACCTATCGGCTCCGCATCGGCTCGCGATAGGCCTCCATTGCGGAGGCTCGGGCTGGCGGAGCCGATTTTCCTTTTTTTTTTTTTAATTAATCCTTTTAACTTTCTTCTCCTATATAAATACCTCAATTCTCTACATTTCACACACCCACATCCTTTACTTCACAATTTTTCTCATTTTTTCTCAGTAGAAATGTTTAATTTCACCCACAATTCATTTCTTGTTGTATTCTGTTTTCCAATATTGTTACAATACATCGAAGAATGAATTTATTATGTAATTTTATTTATATTATTTAGATATTTATGCTTTTTTTAGTTTTTGAAATAAATGAGATAGGCTCTAGGATGGGCTCTCTATTGCAGTGAAATAGGCTCTGGTATGGGCCTGCCAATATGGCAAAAAAAATAAAGATAGAATCTGAGATGGACTCCAGAGAAGGGCTCTCTATTGCTAATGCCCTAAATACCCCATACATGGATTCACAATATCACATCACACGCACTAATCTATTTCTATGTGATGCACTAATCTATTTAGATGATTGAATGCGTTGAATGCATCATATATAAGTTTATACTCCAATTAAGCTCATAAGATTTTTACAAAATGAATTAGGAGTACTATTTATTAATAAAATTTAATGTACTCTAATTAAATAATCAAATTAAGGTAGATGCACTAAATGTTCTAATTAAGTCTAATTTTTGTCTATTTGAGATATCTAATCTGTACCAACTTCACACTGTAAGCACTGAAATCTAGAGTTAAATCTTACCAGCCATTCCTGTAAACTGAATACCAAGAACAAATCAATAATGCAATTGGCTAGATTTCATTACTCTTTATATGATAAAGGATTTAATAACATCAATAGTCTTTTCCCAATTGCCTCTGACTGACAAATCTAAACATAGAAAGTTATGGGAACCGGTAAAACCATTAATATTGAACCTGGATCCATTTTCATACCATATTGGGAAATCAACCAAATCTGGCGGCTCGGATTCTCAAACTGGTAAACCGCTATATTCAATTCTAATCGGTAGTATTCTGCCTACAATCTAGGATGCAAGATTTGTGGAGCCCCAATTTTGTCAAATCACAATCCGCCACGTCTTCCTATATTTGAACATTTGTTATTTGGAATATAGATTTTTCATTGTTTCATTTCATTGAACCAAGTGCCACCGCTTGAATCACCAACGGATTAGACCACCGAAACTCTTACCCAATAAGATTTTATAAATTTGTTAAAAGATAAATAAAATCTAGAATTTTCCATATGTTAATGCCATACAATGAGCGTAACGTGGCCTGACTATGCAGTTCAAACAGAGGTTGTTGATTTCTTTTTCTTCAAAAAAACTACCTCTCCTTCTCTCTCATCTTTTTTTGAAAAAAGAAGATAAAGATGCAACTATATGAAGATTCCTAATCATAACCAAGATGGAGTCTAAGCATAATAATCTAAAGTTAATTAAATTTGAAATAAAAATTAGTAGTATGAAAACTTACATTATTTCAAATCCAAAAGTCCGAACATAAACAACAAATAGATCAACCTAGCTAATAAAGGTCACAATTCACTAGTATTATTAATAAAACGTGCAAGACAAAGTATGAATTTTTTTTTTTTAAATAATTGATCCAATTACTGCTTGCCAAGATAGGACAATGGATAATCTCCCCAACCATTCTTCACCGGGCGAGTTTCATACAAGTGACACAACTAACGAAATAAAATTGCAATTTGGTCTGAATACATTCTAATAAGTTATTTTATTCACATTTTATTATATAAAATTAATTATAAATATAGAATCGACATTTCACAAGCTTTTTTATCTATGATCGAACATAAATATCCTTTACATATCTTAAAACTTGAACTAAGTCAACTTATCACACAAAGAGATTATTATAATTTTGTTATGTTGAAAGCAATATGTAGAAATTTGTAAAGCCACAACATTACTCAAGGAAAGTGACCCAACAATCATCTAAATTAACCATATATAAGTTTGCTTCAACCAAATATTCTTCCCTCTAAAGTTTTCGAGATTTGAATAGATGGCACACCACCGCCAACAAAATATTTATATGGAGTACAAGAATTTTGGATACCAAATATATTAATTTACAATATTCATCGATCTTCCGCTATTTAAATAGTTCTGCTGAGAATTATTCTTTCATTGGATTAGCAATATGTGACCAAAAGTAATGAATTTACTTGTAATAGATTGTAATCAGAATGTGGAAATAAATAACACAGCAAGTTAATAGTCTTATCCCTATCTATATATATCGTTGTGTATCATTAGATAATAAAAAAATTTGATCAATGGAGGAAAAGCGCAGCCTGCAACGCCAAGTCTATATATATGGAGAATATATTTAACACATTTCCTATGTTAATAGTATCATTTTCCTGCATTCACTTAATTAAAAGCTGGCTTCACCAAACCTAGGATGATGCCAAGAATTCTGGATATTAAAAACAATTAATTAGACCGATTCTGGTTTTGAAATGAAATTAGAACGTATATTTCATTCCAACAAATAATTTTACTATGCTTTTGCAAGAGAATTTATTTTTTATTTTTATACTTTGTATGTTAAATAAATAAAATTATGTGGCTATATGAATATATTTCTATACCTTTTACACAAGATTTAAAGTTAAGGACATTCGGAAAATTTAAAATATTGTCCTATTTATTTCGAAGTTGGGCCAAGACTATTTCGTACGCTTTTAAAGAAGGCATTTATATGGTTAGTTTTACTGTTGGGCCTTCAATTTTATACTAGAAAAAAAAAATCAACCCAAGCTCACGTAATATGAAGTTTAAGAGTATCAGTAATGCAGCCCCGTTAGGGGAGGCCGCCCGACGGGCCTGCATTGCAGGTCCTCATGCTCCACCGGCAGCCCGCCGGCCACGCGGCATCTCCTTTTTTTTCTTTATATATCAATACCCCACTTTCACCTATAAATACCCTTTTCTCGGGTTGAGAAATCATTAATTCAATAATTTCATCAAATATTTTTTTCAGCTAATATTGATTTTATTTTTTGCCTTTTAAATTATTGCATTTCGCCGTTAGTATTTAAATTCTCAATTGAAATTAAATTATTTTTCAATTAAATTTAATTATTTAAAATGCTAAATTGTTGGGGCTAAGTTTTGAGCGTGCTACATTGTAGTTTTCGGAGCTGGAATTTGAAAAACTGACGTGGCAGTTGAAAGATGAATTTGTGGCTGATTTTTAGTCTAGCATTATGGATGCTCTAAGCTTCGAGGTTCACACTAAAGAAAACTAGGAACAACATGACATGGAAAACGAGGATCTCAAGATTCAGATCGAAGAAAATAATATTTTGATTAGCAAATGAGACTGTAAGATGATGATGATGATGATGATGATGATGACATAATGACCACTGCGTGCATGAATAAATCAAGATGTTTCACGATATATTCACTGTTCGCTTCTATTTATCTCAAGATAATGAACAAAAAATGTCTAACCAATGACTCAATCACTAGATAATGAAAAAAAAATGTCCAACCAATGACTCAATCACTAGATAATGAACAAGACACTAAAAATGTCAGTAGATCGATAGTCTAGAAATAGATAGTAATATTTACAAATATTTTAAATTTTCCATAAACTAATATAGGAGTAGAACCTTTTAATATTTTTAGCCAGGTACAAGGATTAGAAGTTTATACGCTTATTTTGTTATCAAGATCTTTTTAGATATATATAGGAATTCTAATCAACTAAATAACGCATAATTTCAAGGATGCTCAAAGCAATCTCCCTAAATTTATGGAGAAAATCTATGAAACTTGTACTGATCAAGAATCAAAATAAAGAGTAAACTATCGATCGATAGGTCATTGCCGTCGCGTTTGACAACTTATTTAAATTTCTGGTTCCGTTACTATTCCTAACTGAAGGCATATTAATCCAAGTATGCAGTCAAACAACAAAAATATATGCAAATCAGATGTACTACTTGATTACAAAATCAGATGTATTAATATGAGATATATGTGATTAATCCAAGTATGCAATGAATCCCCATAATATTATATCATATGTATGTAAATGTGATAACAAAATCAGAATATCAACGTGATCACAAATCACAATAGAAGAACATCAACTCCGCTGCCATCTTCATCCCCGGGGAGGCCTTCGGCGACCAACAACGCCCGCATCAGCATCCCGAAGTAGTCGGGAAGAAGGTGGGCGAGCTGGTCGGCCGCGGCCCCAGTCGCGCCGAGATGAGCAACCTCGCGATTAACCGCTGCTTCCACTGAGGAGGCGTCGATTGTTAAATTAATCAGCCTGATCAACGTCCTCGTGAAATCGTCGTTGCTCCATGGCCGCCCTAATATCCTCTCCAGTTCGATGACGGGGCCTAGGATGGTTTCTTCCATGATCGTATCAAGTTCATCGTGGATGTTGGATTGGATACTTTCCTCCATCTTAATTCTTGACCTAATTGATACAAAGAGGAGGAAACGAGTTTGGTGTTATGACAACTTCTGGCCTTAATTTATACCACAAATTTACCATATCGAACTCAACGCAGTCGCGATTGTGACTTAAGGAAAGTTTCCTTTTCAAGACTATATATTAGCCGTGTGAAGTAATTTTAGGAATAATTGGCATTTGAATCATAATATTATGTTGCATTCGATTTAATCAATAGTACTTTTAAAAATTGATATTAAAATTATGAGTTTTTAACCTATTGCAATTAAAATTGAAACTGATGTGGCAAATTAAAAAATCACATCGTTTCATAAAAATAACATCATGGTATTTGAATGTTGCCTCACTACTTTCATTTTGTCTATCGGGAAATAATTGAGTAATTTGAAAATTTATTACTCATATTATATTTTAGTTTTAAAAGTGATGTGATTGATCAGAAGTTAACAAAAAAATTATGATTTATATGATAATTATGAATTATTGGATTTAATAGGCATTAGTATAAAATAGTCACTAATTACTCCATTAGGTTTTAACTTTTAGAGTTATCGCACTACAGACTCCTAACAAAAAAATATCCTAGATAATCTTAATATTTTATATAATCACGAATGCAGTTTTTTTATTCACTTTTCCGACGAAATTGACAAAATCACTTGAAGGATATTTTTGGTAATCTGCAAATTTGCTGACATATGAATTCTAGAAAGTAGTTAATATTTGTTCGTGGTACTTAAGTTGATACAAATTTATCTATGTAAGATACGATACTCTTACTTACTAATTGCTGCACTAGCCTAGGACACTTACGAGTATTACTTGTATTAAAATAAGTTGAGTCAATATGTAATTACAAAAATCATATGTATGTGATTAATCCGAGTACATGCAATCAATCCCCATAATATTAATATAGAGTTAAGGCCAAAATTGGTCTACACATATGACCATTTTATCTTTTTAGTCATAAATTTTATTTTTTGGATTTTTTGGTCCTGTACATATGGAAATTTGATCATTTTGGTCTTCCGTCAATAGTTCCGTTAATTTTTAACAGTCAACGCGTTTTACCCAATTTTGACCAGATTAGAATCATTTAAATTTCCTAATTATTTTAACAAATAATTTTGCCCAATCCCCAGACTCCGGCGACCTGCCTTCTGCTCTGCCGCGACCGCGCCACCCAAGCCCCAGACTCCCCTCCACCTCCGCCCCCCTGCCTTCCGCGCCACTCTCTCGGACCTCAATCGATGGCACGCGTGGGCCAAAACCCAGGCCTCCTTCGTGGGCTCCACATTCTCCGCCCTCGACGGCGGCCCGGACTCCTTCCTCCTACACCGCGAGCTCAATTGGCTGGTTGAGGACGCCGTCGAGCACCCCGCCCTACACTCGACGGAAAGCAATGCCGAGGCGGAGGTAGCAATTAGGGCGCGATTGGAGGAAATGTACGAGCTGTGGAGACAGAGGATCGAGGAGAGGCGGCCGTTTCAGTACGTGGTCGGGTGCGAGCACTGGCGCGATGTCATTCTCAGTGTCGAGGAAGGCGTTCTCATCCCCTGCCCCGAGACTGAGGCCGTCGTCGATCTCGTAGACCACGCCGTGAAGGCCGATTCGGAATTGAGGGAGGGTTTGTGGGCGAATTTGGGGATCGGCAGCGGCGCGCTCGCAATTGCGGTGGCTAGGGTTTTGGGCGGCGGAAGGAGGGTTTTGGCGGTGGATCTGATTCCCGTGGCTGCCGCCGGGGCGCATTACAACGTGGAGAGATACTGCCTTGAGGGGAGAGTGAGTGTGAGACTGGGGTCGTGGTTTGATCTTCTCAAGGATGTGGAAGGAGAATTGAATGGAGTGGTTAGCAATCCGCCGTATATTCCCAGCAAAGACATTCATTCTCTGCAAGTAGAGGTCTCTAGACATGATATTTCAGATTGAACATGAGTTACAAAACTGATTGGGAAAAATTAGGAAATAATTAGTGACTTAAAATGATTCTAATCTGGTCAAAATTGGGCAAAACGTGTTGAGTGTTAAAAAAATTAACGGAATTATTGACGGAGGACCAAAATAATCAAATGTCCATATGTGTAGGACCAAAAAATCCAAAAGATAAAGTTTAGGACCTAAAAGGTAAAATGACCATATGTTTTGGACCAATTTTGGCCTTAACTCTATTAATATATCATTGTGATCACATATCAAAACAGAAGAGCATCAGCTTTGCAGAGAGGGCAGATGTTCCCGCCGCGGTGGAGCCACGTCCCTATGCACTCCCCGTAAAACTCGTGCTAGCAATGCAGCGCCGCAACGAGCCCACGGTGCAGGCGCTCGAGACATACACAACACTGACACACATCATCATCTTCCTCATGAACCCCCTCCATCGCGTAATAGCGCGTCTTGAACTAACATAAAATGTCATCTCCGCTGCCATCTTCATCTCCGGGAAGAAAGCCTTTGGCGACTAATAGAAAAGAGCTAAAAGAATAGAGTATGAAGTGAACTTAAAGCATAAGAGAAAAGAGCTCATTGCATTGACTGAATAATGAAAAGACTTAAACAAAGATTACAAGTTGATTCATATATGTATATGCTAACCGAAGAACCTAGAAGGGAATCAAATTATGCCAGCACAACATGAAATCAAATGAGTCAAAACTGCATTTAAATGTTGCAGAGTGTGCAGGTGTGAGCTGGAGCTTTATCCAAAGACTTTGTTTCTTTCATGAGAATATCCTTGTAGCTAGGACCACTTTGATTCGGTGGGGACGGGTCTCCTTTATCAGAAATGACAATAGCATCCTTGGCATGGACTTCTTGAACACCTTGCCCTTTATCTACATGGACTGCATCCATTTCTTTTGCATGAAGAATGGCCAGGCTAACATTCCCCCGCAATTCAAGCGAGGATAGGGAGCAAACGCCTTAGCGGTTGCGCAACCTCGTGAAGAATTGGGAGTTTGGTAAGAATATCAGCAACCTGATCCGATGAGGGTACATGACGAAGATCAATTTCTTTTGCAGCAACCTTGTCTCGAACAAAATGGATATCGAGTTCAATGTGTTTGGCACGAGCATGAAGAACAAGATTGGAAGCCAAAGCTATTGTACTTAGATTATCGACCCAAACAGCAGGAGGATTGGGTAAAGACCATCTTAACTCCATAAGAAGAGACTGAAGCCATGAAATCTCAGCAACAACCTGCTCAAGACTGCGGTATTCAGCCTCAGTGCTGGATCTGGAGATGACTTTTTGCTTCTTAGCACACAAGAGACAAGGTTATTGCCAAAATAAACACAATAGCCTGTAGTGGATCGTCTGTCATCAACATCGGAGGCCCAATCCGAATCAGAAAACCCTGAGAGAGTGAAATCAGAAGGAGTGATATGCAAACCATGATCAATGGAACCAACCAAATACCTTAGAATACGTTTGACAGCCTTCCAATGTGTGTCTAGAGGACAAGACATGTATTGACTAACTTTGTTGACCGAAAAACTCAGCTCGGGTCTAGTGATGGTAGCATATTGTAGAGATCCAACAACACTCCTATAAAGCTTACCATCGATGGTGGGATTACATTCAGACTTGCTGAGTTTGAGATCTGATATCATAGGGATTGGACATGGTTTTGCATCAAGCATCTTGACCTTGCTAAGAAGCTTCTTAATATAAGCAGCTTGTGACAAATGAAGACCCTGGGCAGTTTTAGAAACCTCTATGATATCAGATCTCAAAACTCAGCAAGTCTGAATGTAATCCCACCATCGATGGTAAGCTTTATAGGAGTGTTGTTGGATCTCTACAATATGCTACCATCACATTTTCTATACCAAGAAAATGTGTCACCTCACCAAGATCTTTCAACGAAAACTTGTTGTGCAACTGAGATATTACTCTTTGAATACCAGATGAAGAGTTACCCGTGATGAGCATATCATCCACGTATAATAAAAGGTAGATAACTTTAGACTTGTTGATGAGAAAGAACAATGAGGTGTCAGCCTTGGACCGAGAAAAAACAATATTTAAGAGAGCAAATTGGATAGTGAGAAACCAAGACCTTGAAGCCTATTTTAGGCCATATAAAGCCTTGTTAAGCTTGCACACCATTCCAGGGGAACCTTGTTCAAAACCAAGGGGCTGCTTCATGTATATTTCCTCCTTAAGATCACCATTCAAGAAAGCATTGTTGACATCAAGACGTCGAATAGACCACTTTGAGGTAACAACAATACTTAGCATGATTCTGATAGTGTTAGGTTTGACTACAGGACTAAAGGTTTCAAGAAAATCAAAACCGACCTCCTGTGAAAAGCCTTGAGCAACAAGTCGAGCTTTATGTCTAGCAATAGATCCATCAGCATGATTTTTTATTTTAAAAATCCATGTACACCCAATAAGATTCTTTCCTGGGGGAGAAATGTAAGAGTCCAAGTGTTGTTTCTTAGTAGTGCAAGGAATTCCTCATTCATTGCAGCAAACCAGACTGGAAATGCTAAGGCAGCATTGATGGAATGGGGAATGACAAAGTAAAGATCACCAAGAATGGGAGCACTGGTAGAGTAAAGTTTAGGTTTGAAAATCCCACCTTTAGCTCTAGTGATCATGTGATGCCTTCTAGTTGGAGCAGGGGAAGATGAATGATGTGACTGAGTAGAAATAGTAGGAATGGCAGGAGAGGCCATATCTAGAGAAATAGATGAATCAGAAGCGGGAATGGCAGGAGAGGGTGGATTGGCAAGCATGTGTGCAGAAGTGTTGGGAGTATGGGGTGAGGTAGTGTGACTGAATTAGGGGAAAAATCAGCAGAAGTATCCAAGATAGGAGTGGAGGGAGCATGATGGGTAGTTGGAATAGAAGGAGAATATGTAGGAAAATTGAAAGGAGAGGTGGCTGAAACAGGAGATGGTGTTGAGTGGTAGGGAAAAATAGATTCATCAAAAAGTATATCTCTAGTGATTATAGTTCTACTATTTTTAAGCAAAGCCTTATAGCCTTTATGAGATGAACTATATCCCAAGAAAATAGCAGAATCTGATCTGAAATCAAGCTTGGATTTATTTAGTGGCCTAAGATAAGGATAGCATAGGCAGCCAAAAGCTCTCAATTCATGATAGGTGGGTTTGGATTTGTAAAGTTTCTCATAGGGGGTGGAGAAGATGAGAGTTTGAGAAGGAAGTCTGTTAATGAGGTGAACAGCAGTGGCAAAGGAATCATCCCAAAATCTAGAGGGGAGCCCAGATTGGGCAAGGAGAGCTAGACCGGATTCAACAATGTATCTATGCTTTCTTTCAGCCAATCCATTTTGTTGAGGAGTATAGGGACATGATACACGATGGTGGATGCCCTCGCCATGAAGAAAATCAACTAGTCCCCCTGAACTCACCACCCCAATCACTCTGGAGATTTTTTATTTTTGAATTGCATTGGTTCTCAACCAGAGATTTGAAATGTTTGAATACAGGAAGTACTTCATCTTTAGTTTTCAGAAAATAAATCCAAGTAAATCTACTAGAGTGATCCACAAAGTTTACGTAGTATTTGAATCCATTCCGGGAAACAATGGGAATAGGCCCCCATAAATCGGAGTGAATCAGTTCAAGAGGATTATGATATTGAGATGATGATGGCAAGTAAGGTAGCCTGTGACTTTTAGCAAGACAACAAGAGTGACAAAGCAAAGTAGACTTCATTGATTTGAAAGGAATGTTACAGCCTTTAAGTATTTTCTTGACAATAAGAAAGGCACAATGCCCAAGTCTTTTGTGCCATAACTCTAGGCTAACATTACAAGATGAATTAAAAATGACAGGAGCTGATAGAAAGGCTGAAAAGGCAGAAGGATCAACAACTGAATGGCCTTTGATTGGATGAACATAACTGGATTTGGAATTTTGGAGAAGAAATTTGTAGAGTCCCTTTTCAAGAGTGTCCCATAGGAGGATTTCCTTGGTGTCCTGATCTCTCACAACACAAAAGGAAGGGTGAAATTCGAAGAAAACATGGTTGTCTTTAGCAAAATGGGACACACCGAGCTCTACTTTACATGGTTGCCCAAGAATTCATTGGTTACAATTTGATGGGCACGGGAATTCATTGCTCACCCCACCGAGCTCTACTTTACATGGTTGCCCAGGAATTCATTGCTCACCACCACCGAGCTCTACTTTACATGGTGCATGTCCAAACGCATCAAAGTCCACCTGGGGTATTGGTTGGCCCAGGCCTGCCATCAGATGACCGCCAACCCTTCCCGCCACATGTACACCTGTCACCTTCTAAGCGCCTATATAGAACGCAACTTCGTAATGAAGATTGGGAAGGCGCAGTCCAGTGTGACAATGTGCGAGCCCCCGGAGCTATTCAGCATGGAGTACTTTTTCAACAAGGGGCTCTTACACATGGAAGGGCAGGAGTTGTGCTTCTACAATATAGGGGCCAATGTGGACAAAGTGAAGTGTGAACCGGAGCTGGAGGAGGATGTGGTGACTGTGGACGTGGCAGAGCTACGGAAAGAGATGGTCGTGATAAGAGAAGAGATCGGGGGAGTAAAGAAGCAGGTGCAGGAAATTAAGGGGAGTCTGGATGTCCTAGCCGAGCGATCATCTGCCCAGAATGATAGGATGACCGATGCGGTCAAGATTATGAAGAGAATGGCAGAATGGTTGGGAGAGGTGCTTCCCCAGACCCAGCAGAAGCTGCCCTTTGGACCCTGCAAAATGGTCCGGCAGCCCGGTCTGGGAAGTTCCTCCCAGCAGCAGCTTCCACCCTCCTCCAAGCCATTGGTAGACCCACTTGTGTCTCCAGCTCTTGCATCTGTCTCTGTGAAGAAACCCCTGACGAAAACCCCCATGATTACTGAAGTGGAAGCGCCGGCGTCGCCGGCAAAGAAAAAGTTGAAAGTGAACCACCCAAGTCTGGCTCCTAGGGGAGCCAGACCCAGAATTGAATTCCCCCCCATGACCAAGTAAATTTTACTTTCAGTCGTTTCGTTTTTTTTATGTTTATGTTTTTTTTAATTGTGTTGAGCATGTGTGATTGTTTTTCTGTGTTCTCCCACTTAGCTCAATCTTTGGCCTAAGTGTGAGAAGTTTTTGTTAAAATTTATATATAGCATGCTGTCTTTCTGTTGCAATGTGTTTTCTTCCCCCACTTAGCTCAATTCTTGGTCTAAGTGTGAGAAGTTTATGTGTTTATTCAGCATGTTGTTTTGTATTTGTGTCTTTGTCTTCTCCCATTTAGCCCGTTGCACGGTCTAAGTGTGAGAAGTTTTCTTTGTTATTTGTTTTTATTGTGTGCACCAACTCCCTTAGTTCTCCTCTTCACTAAGACTGCTTGGAGACAAGCTGGAGTGAAGTGGGAGGGAGTGGGAGAGTTAGTGCAATGTGTGCTCAGCATGTGTAAAAATCCCTAGGTCTAGGAGTTAGTCAGTTTTTTTTAGGTTATGTGTTTTAAGCATGAATTAGCAAGGATAATAGGACAAGATTCCCTTTGGGAGAGTAATTGAAAATAGGATACGTTACAACTTTGAGGCCTCTTTCCTTGATAAGCTAAAATCGGTTTGGAAGAAGTGAGGAAGATAGAAGATGCCTTAGCAGACCTAGTTGTGAAACCCCATAAATATCAGTGAGGTATAAGCCTTAACATTGAGTGCTAACAATCTAAAAGGGGAACTGCCACCTGATGCTTAGGGAGAAGAATATAGAAGGGAGAATAAAAAAAAATGTATATCTGGAGGGATAAGCTGGATGAAGTCCAGAGGAGGAAAATAAAAAAATATGTTCTGGAGGTATAAGCTGTTAGAGTTTGCATACTAGAAATCACATTTCGAGTGATTGAATACTGTAAAACTCTTATTTTATTTTCCAATGAATAAAACGGATTACTTTTGTCATAATGTTGTTATGTTTTACATTTAATGGATGTTAATGCATGTTTAAATGTATAAGTTAACTTAACAAAGTCTAAGTCTTTGTTTTAGTAGAGCGGTTGTGGGCGTCGTCCACTTTAAGGTAACACGGTCAGTTCTAAACAAAGAAAAAGATAAATTTCACAACCTAGTTGGAATTTGACTATCCATCGAGAAAGGTTGCAATGTAAGTCCGCATATTTCTAAGCCCTACTGAAGTAAGATGGCATTGGTGTGGTATAGCACTGAATGGATCAAACAGCAAGACTTGCCCTTATGCTATCTACTGAAAGGCGAGGTCTTGATAAATATTTTTTTCTTAATCAATGTAGGTTAGCATTGAGCATACGGTATTGATTATGCATTACTTTGACTTATCAAATGGTGCGGGTTTTTCGTAACCCAATGATCCTGATATATTGGGTAGTGATGATCAATATCTAGCGGTGCTAGGATTGCTATTATATTGAATCGTGCGCGAGCTGAGTCTCGTTTGATAATGTCCTCAAGAGGAGCGCGAAACAAGGTTTTATTATTCGGAACCTAGCTAGTTGGAGTTTGATTACACTATGAATAATAAATAAGCGTTTCATGCTAAGTCTATAGCAGATATTAATTAATTAATGGACATTTTTATCTTAAGCGCGGGAAATGAAAGATGAACGGAAATCCGGATTACTTGTAATTTCGGATTTGGATAGGGAGAGTTCAATATTACTTCTGTAGAGCTGCTCGTAATATTCCAATTATAACTTATATTAAATTGTGGGTTCAATTTAATTAGTAAAAAGTAAATTGGATGAGCCCATATCCAAAACCTTCCATAGATCCTTGTCTGGGCCCAAAAGGAACTTAATATAAATAGGTGAATAAAGGAGACAGAAATAACACAATTTTATTTTCTAAAATTTTTGAAAATTTTGAGACTCCCCAGCTGAAGGAGATTTCGAATTCTACTCCTATTTTCAAAAGGATTTCTTCTGTCTTCTTTATTTAAGTCCTAGTATTCTAGTAAGATCAGCTCATACTGATATTGGAGTACAGTTCGGGAACCAGAGAGAAGATTTGTGGTCTAGTATTCAAAGCATCACGTGGAGAAGAAGCTAGCCATCTTCAATTCTTTGGAGAATTAATTAGGTATTTTTCTGCTCCGTAGAAAAACATGTTTTAGGTTTCAATATTCTTAAAGCATGATTAATTCAAGCTATGAGCATGATACATGTGAGAATTACGCGAATAGATTTTGTCTAAATAATCTTCTAAATAGATCTGATTATTATGTGATTTATTGGTGTGATTAATAATTGTTAAATTATGATAATCCATGCAAAAACACCCGCTTCCGCTGCCGGTTCCATGCAAAAAACACCCGCTTCGACCATTGCCGACGTCGAAGTGGGAGCCGAGGGGCGACGATCACGCGGCGATGCGCTGGCGAGCATGGGCTCGTGCGTGCCGCCGGTCGAGACCGTGACCCCTAGCCGGAATCCGCTGCGTCGCGCGAAGAAGGGCGCGGTGGCTCGTCCGAGAGCTGCCGAGGCGCCGGAAACCCTAACCCTAACCCTAGAACCCTAATCGCCCAGCCCTAGCGGCGCATGACCGAGAGCAGCCGCCACTGCTAGTTCGTGTGAGGCCGCCGGAGCAGTGGGAGCTCGACGGAGCTGCGCGGCCTTCGCTGCGTGGCTGGTTGACGCAACGGAGGGAGTCGCGGCGTCAAATCGCCGTGGAGGGAGGAGGAAGCAAGGCGCCGATCGGCGCGATTCGCCGGCGACGGTCGGGCGGCAAACACGCCGCTCCGGCGAGCGTCTCCGGGGATGTCTTCAAATCTTCGTCGTGTTAATTCGTGCAAACCTCGAATCACAAGAAATTGACGAAAGATTATTTTAATGATTATTTAATTGATAAATTAAAAAATATCATTAAAAATAATATTATTTAATGAAATAAAATATTTTGGGAAGATTTTCCTAGATTTTAGGAATATTTTGATTATATTCTCTATCTATGGATATTTTATATCCTAGATGATATAGATAAGAATAATTTAATAGTTTCCTAATTATAATATATATCTAGAATAATATAGATATATACAACATTACATTAAATAATATAAAATTATTTTCTTCCTAATCTTGAACTTGGAAATTATATGAATTTAATTTTTCATGTCTAATTAAGATTATAAATAATGTACTTTATTTTAGATATATCTTATAGTAAGACATGAATAATAATTAAATTCTAGATTAATAATTCCTAAACTAAGATATTAAAGTTAATAAAAGATTTAATTATCCAGTCAATTAAATACCAACAGAATTTAATTAGTCTTAATCTGCCTTAAGGCTAAAGGATAACTAATGAAAAACCATAACCCTAATATCTAAGCGATAATTATAAACCAAAAGTTTATATATGGTCTCCATCGGTTGGACTGCCAAATTTTATGAAGCTGATTTTCTAATATTATCGCCACCTACAGAGTAGGGACAATAATCCTACGAAAACAGTAAGTTCATAAGGGCAGACTTCTCACATAATAAATAGAATGAACTAGAAAGTGGTTCTTAATATTATCGCCACCTACAGAGTAGGGACAATAATCCTAAGGAACTGCGAGTTTCAGGGTTCAATCATAATTTACGAGATAGCTTGGTTTTGTTATCAACACATGAACATTGTTATGGGAGTGTGTTGTAGAAATAAAATTCTGTAATGCTAAATCTGATGGTCGTGCTTAGGCAGCATTAGGCGTGTCAACCTCCAGAGGAGGAAGCTATTGATGCGTCGGTGTTGTGACCAGTAAAATTGTCAAAATTTTAATGTGTATTAACCTCCAGAGGATGATACAATTTATTAATTTTGCTTTTGTAAGACTTTGAAAAGTTTTATGGTTAATCTACTCAATTTCCTTACATAAGTTTATGACAAAAAGTAAATTCTTCTGTTTGCAGTGCAATAAAATTCGTCAAGATGTCTTTTAATCCTCTTTCTGCCATTCTCAAAGAAAACAAACTCGAGGGCCAAAATTATATAGAATGGAAACAAAACATAAATATCGTTCTCACAGCCGAAGAGTACAAGTTTGTGCTCACTACTCCACGCCCAGCTGTGCCGGCAGCTAATGCCGCGCAAGCACTGCGAGATGCGCATAGATGGTGGCGTAAGGCGAATGAGATGGCTAAGTGCTATATGTTGGCTTCTATGTCATCAGTACTCAAGCATCAGCATTCTGCCATGGAAACTGCCGCCGAGATCATGACAAATCTCGCAAATCTTTTTGGTACTCAGAATCGAACGGCTAAGTCTCAAGCCTTTCGGAGTATCATGACGAAGTCTATGAAGGAAGGCTCGTCTGTGAGGCAACACGTCCTCGAGATGATGAGTCACCTCAACCAGATTGAGGTTTTGGGAGGGACGATCGATCCCGAGTCCCAGGTTACTATAATCCTTCAGAGTCTTCCCCCTAGCTTCCAACAGTTCAAGCTCAATTTCGAGATGAACAAGCGGAATTACACTTTGGCAGAGCTGCTGACTGAACTTCAGTCGGCGAGGACCTTATGGTTCAAGCTAAGGTAGCTATGCTGAGTTTGGCGCCTAATTCCTCTGGCTCTAAGCCTAGAAAAGGAAAGAAAAAGGCACCGAACCCAGTGGCAGCTAAGAATGCTAAAGGAAAGAAGAAACAGCGGGGTGACAAGAAGCCTACTGGAAAGTGCTTCAAATGTGGAGAGAAGGGTCATTGGAAGCCAGATTGTCCTAAGAAGGGCAAGGCTACAGGTATGCACCATGCTCTAGTAGTCGAGTCATGTTTGGCTTCGACATCTACTCATACTTGGGTTATTGATACTGGAGCAACTGATCATATATGTTTTGATCCTGACTTAATGCAGGTGACAAGACGGTACATGATCGTGAGATCGAAGTCCAGCTGGGCGACGTTACGAAAGTGGCGGCCGTTGTAGTGGGAGACGTTTATTTACGTTTTTCTAGTGATAGATTTTTGATTTTGAAGAATGTTTTGTTGATACCTTCCTTTAGAAGAAATTTAATTTCAGTTTCTAAATTGTCTTTTGATGGATATTCGATTTCTTTTAATGATAATTGCGTTATTAAGAAAGATGGTTCTTATATCTGTCGTGGTATCATGGAAAACAATCTGTACACGATCACTTCTACACAATTTAATCAACGTAAATCAGAACTCAATGCTACATCGAAAATTTCTAAGAAAAGAAGAGAACCTTCAAGTTCAATGAATGAAACGTACTTATGGCACCTTAGACTTGGTCATGCCAACGAAAGAAGAATTCATGCGATGGTTGATCAAGATCTTATCAAAGGTCTTGAGAAGGAACCATTTTCGAAGTGTGAATCCTGTCTCGAAGGCAAGATGACTAAGAGACCATTTAGGTCAAAGGGGAATAGGGCCAAGTGACAAACTCATATTTTAGGCTTGTTTTATGGGTGATTAAAGAGTGCTTTTGATGGTTTAAGATGTTAAATACAAGTTTTTTCACCGCATATACACTAATTAGGTGAGTTCATGGGTTTGTCGTAGTTTTGTGATGAAAACAGGTTGAAACGAGCCGAAGCTAAAATTCGAGGAGTTCTCCAGGAGGAAAACCCGACCGGGTGTTTTCCATTTCTCGGAAAACCCGGTCGGGTGTTTTGAAGTAGCCACTCCAGGAGGAAAACCCGACCGGGTGTTTTCCATTTCTCGGAAAACCCGATCGGGTGTTTTGCAAAAAAGCGGGCTTCGGGAAGAAAACCCGGTCGGGTGTTTTATCACCTACAAATCACCGGACCGGGTGTTTGCTAATTTGTCCTGATTTTCACTCCGAGTACAAAAGGGGTTCTAACTCAATTTAGAACCCTAACCTTCCCACGACAAATTGAGAGAAAAAAAATCGAGAGATACAAGTCATTGAAGGCAAGGAGGCTTCCATCTTCAAGAGATTGAAGAAGAAAGATCCTCCCCAACATCAAGTCTACATTAGGGAGTTCTATTACCTTTTCTTACTATGTTTTCCTTTGAAGTTTTTGTATTTTCTTTTGTCTTAGCTTCCATTATGAGTAGCTAAGTTCTTATTAGGGATATTGGTGAAGTTTGTATGGAATTCATGGGCTAAATCTTGATTTATGCTTATCTATGTCTTATGTGGTGGTTTTGTTGGTTGTTGTGCTTTTTCATTATCCAATTGATTAGCTACCAGTTTGATATGTCTTATTCTAATTATTGTCGTTGAAAGATGCTTAATTAGATAGTTAAATGACCAACAACTCCGTGCGTTGTATGTGCTCGAGAGAGACATAGCTAGAGAGAGGGCTTGGGTCCGTAGGTTGTAGGAGTTGGTTTCGAAGTGTAGGGAGGAGACTCCGACATTAGAGACCGATCAACGCGTTAGGTGCACCCGAGAGGGGGTCTAACCAATTAACCCGACCTTCCTAGCCACACATAGGACTATTTAGATGAGCATGATCCCTAGGTGAACACCCGTGATCCATACCAACGGATCAATATCCCTATCTTTCCAACTTGAGTGAAAACTATCCTTTTTCTTGTCTTAATTTCCTTTCGCTCTTACTTACTTACTTGTTCTTTGATCTTAGTTAAGAAAAAAAAACCAAAAACCCCTTCTATTAGTCTAGATAGTGTTCAAAGTTGCATCGTAGTACTCAAGCCGGCATTTAGTCTTCGAGGATCGATAATTTCAACTTGCCACGTGCTACATACCCCATACACTTGTGGGTGACATATTTATTGCAAATTTAGCATGAGTCACCAAGGAAGTACTTGAGCTCATTCATACTGATGTGTGTGGACCAATGTCAACCGAGGCAAGGGGCGGTTTTCGATATTTCGTCACCTTTACAGATGACTATCGGATACATCTATTTGATGCGCTACAAGTCTGAAACTTTTGACAAGTTCAAGGAGTTTAAGGCTAAAGTAGAGACGCATCATGGTAAGAGTATCAAATGCCTGCGATCTGATCGCGGAGGCGAATACCTAAGTGCCGAGTTTTTGGACTACTTATCAGTGGCGGGAATTCAATCCCAAACGACTGCGCCGGGCACACCCCAGCAGAATGGCGTAGCTGAAAGAAGGAACAGGACCTTATTAAATATGGTCCGCTCATGATGAGTTATGCATGGTTACCTATTTCGTTTTGGGGGCATGCTTTGTTATCAGCAAACTATCTCTTAGACAACTTACCTTCTAAATCAGTTCATACTAACCCATATGAGTTGTGGAATGGGCGAAAGCCCAATCTAGAACATCTCAGAGTGTGGGGGTGTCCGGCCCATGTATTGGAAAAGGATCCAACTAAGCTAGAATTTAGGACAGAGGTTTGTGTGTTTATAGGATACCCTAGAGGAACGAAAGCTTATGAATTCTATAGTCTCCGAGATCAGAAAGTAATTGTGAGCACTCATGCCACATTCTTAGAGGAAGACTTTGTAATGAATCATAAGTCCAGCAGTGAGATAGCTCTAGAAGAGCTGACTCAAGTCACAACTTCCACCAAGAACAATTACCTAGTGTAACAACAATTCCAGAAATTTCAACTAATACTCCAGATGTTGTAGTGCCGCGTCGCAGTGAGAGAGTCTCTCACGAGCCCGAAAGATACATTGGTTTGGGAGAGTGTATGGATCACTCCTCGGACAGCAATGTACTTGATCCCTGGAATCTTGCAGAGGCGCAGGCAGATGTCGATCATTGCGAATGGGTGAAAACAATGGATTCGGAACTACAATCAATGGTAGACAAAGACGTCTACGATTTGTCTGTCCTACCCGAAGGCTGTACTGTCATTGGGAGTAAGTGGATATACAAACGTAAACATGGACCCGATGGACGAGTTAAAGTCTTCAAGGCAATACTAGTGGCTAAGGGGTATACCCAAAAGGAAGGCATCGATTACTATGAGACCTTCTCCCCAGTGGCCATGCTCAAATCGATCCGTATACTTTTGTCTATAGCAGCTTACATGGATTGGGAAGTATGGCAGATGGACGTTAAGACTGCGTTTTTAAACGGGAGTCTTGAGGAGACCATCTACATGGAACAACCCGAAGGCTATGTAGTAAAGGGCAAGGAACACATGGTTTGGAAGCTTAAGAAGGCCATTTATGGCCTCAAGCAAGCATCTAGATATGGAATCAGTGTTTCGATCAAACCGTTCAAAAGTTTGGATTCGAAAAATGCCCTAATGAAAGCTGCGTGTATAAGAAGGTTGAGAAAGGAAATGTTGTGTTCTTAGTTCTATATGTAGATGACATTCTTCTAATTGGAAACAATAAAAAGATGTTGTCATCAGTGCGAACTTGGTTGTCCAGCCAGTTCGAGATGAAAGATATGGGTGATGCGGGACACATTCTCGGTATCAAGGTTCTAAGGAACCGTGCAAAGAGAATGTTGTTCTTATCCCCAAGAATCTTACATCGACACAGTACTTAGATGCTTTAGCATGCAAGATGCCAAGAAAGGTTTCCTACCTTTTAGACATGGCATCCATTTATCTCAAGAGATGTGTCCTAAGACAACATCTGAGATAGCAGAGATGAGAAGAATACCATATGCCTCAGCAGTTGGTAGTCTCATGTATTCTATGCTTTGTACTAAACCTGATATTTGCTTTGTTGTTGGCATGGTAGCAAGATATCAATCAAATCCCGGCCAAGGACATTGGACTGCCGTAAAGAACATACTTAAGTACCTTAATCGGACTAAGCACGATGTTCTAGTTTACAATGCAGCCGAGCTCTGTCCTTTAGGATATAAAGATTCAGATTTTCAAGCTGATGTAGATTCGAGAAAATCAACTTCCGGATATGTGTTTACCTTAGG